>NC_135655.1:33983464-34283464 GCF_964188315.1 Podarcis muralis
TATAAATACTTCTATTTCTTCAAAGGATGTTTAGGCTGGGCTCAGCAAGGGATCTTCACTATCAGGGCAGCACACAGCAAAATAGCATTATGAATGCTTCGCCGCTACCCCCAGTACTTTTCACTGCTCAGGGTAGTACAGAGGAGGGTGCATAACTAATAAAAACACAAATATAAAACCAATTAAGTAGACACAAAGCCAAACAATGCTATTTTTCTATGCTGGTGCATTCTTTCAGCCACCTCACATTCCCCACTGGAAGCCTAGGCACCTAAAAGTCAACACAAACAGCCTCCACTGAGATGTTCAGGAGACTGAGCAGTGTCACGTTCCACTTGCTCCCCTCCTGCAGAGATCATTCTCATGGGTGACCAGAGCATTTTCCATGCCTGAAACTAAATGGAAATAGATCATTGCCACTAGTTTCATTTAAGAGTGATTGGAGTGGTTCAAGCACCCTGCCCAAAAAGGGTTTCTGAAGGCACTGTCTTCTTTTCACCTGCTAAGGCAGCAGTAGACATTCCCTCTGATAAGGAGGGACCCATTCAAACACTCCTTTTCTGTTGGATGTGATAAGACAAAGAGCACAGTGGTCACCTACACTTGCCTGGGGTCGAGTGGGGTCAGGCAGGGGGAAAGGGGTGGCACAGTCTTTAAAACGTTTACTTCAGAACCTGAAATTATAAAAAGTAATTTTAAAAAACCACCCTATGAGCGGTGCCAGAATCTTTCTTTGGGCATATCTCATAAGCTATGGTTCCTTCTTGTGGCCAAACTGAGGTATTGATGTTTCTAAACATTCCTTTTAGTTGCTTACTAGGGCTGCAATTGCATACACTCTCATATGGGCATAAGTCCCATTGAACTCAATGGAACTTATTCCTGAGTAGACATGCACAGGTTTGTGCCACAAGGTAATCAGTCCAAGAAAAAAGCTTCCTCTGTTTTGCCTTTCTACGGCTTTGGGGATCAGAATCAAACTCAAAAGGGGATAAAAATATAAAACGCTCCCTACCATCCCACCAGTGCCATTTCACACATTTTTCCTATGATAAGAGGCTTGATAGACCAAAGATCAATCCTCCCTCACCACATTTTAAAATTTTTTAGGGGTTTCATTAAAAGATCACCAGGCGTCAGATGCTAGCTAAAGTGAAGAGGTTATGAAATCCTGCAACTACCTAACCCTGCTACTGTTACGATGTCACAGCGATGAATACTTAGAAGATATTGGCCCTTCAGTATTATTTTCACAGAAGTCTAAACAGTGAAGACCACCCCTATATGGTTTCATGCCTCAGGAGTAAGCAAACTCCAGGCTTGGAGAATCTTCTTTTTGGTTTTTGGTTTACTAGAAGCCCAAGACCTATTACCCAGAGCTGGGTGCGAAAAGCATACAGTTGAAACTGAAGAATACAGTGTCTCTGACCATATTCTGAGCCAAGGAATATGCTTTCAATACCAGAAATGAACTGAGCCCATAGTTGTTGCATAAGACTCCACTTTTTCATTTTTATTTTATTTTCAGCAGCCTTATAGAGATGGAAAAAGTCATCTTGCTGTTGCTACTGTAAAATAATTGGAGTCACGACCCCTTGCTTATCTACTGCAAATCACCCACAGATGCTACAGTAGATCCTGATACATCTTCTGTCGACCCCTGCTTTACAGTAAGCACACTGTACCATAAATTCAAATATATTTCATTTTGTGTTTCTCTGAAGTTAGGTTCTTAAACGGTTCTGTTTCTATAGGAAGATTAAGAACGTGTTGATTCCTTTTGCATATGAAAAGTAATCTAAAAGCCTTAGAAAATTGAATAGTGGGTTGTATTCAGTGGTGGCTCTGTGCTTACAAGAGAGTGATCCAAGAAAGTACATCTGCTTTCCTAAAACAAGACACCCAATTTACATTGACCTCCCTCCCATTTACTGCAGCCCTCTGCACCATATCCTAAATTGTTCCACAGGGACAGTGGAAAGCTATTCCTGGGGCTTGGGAAGTACAAGGTGCTACAGAAAATGGGTTGGGTTTAAAAAAAAAAAAAAAAAAGCCCCCCCCCCCTTAATGAGCAGAGCTGTTTTCCAGCACAAAGCTCCAATTTGATTTTCTAGCCACAATAAATGCAGTTCATTCGAATTTTAGTACATCATATGACAAAGTGGCAAAGATGAAAATTAACCTAAAACAATCCAGCTGCAAGAGATGCAATTGGTAAAGTCTCTCTGCCTTCAACCAGGAAATATATTCTATTCATTCTTTTTACTGGCGATCCTGGGGAAGGAAGTAGGAGCGTGCTGGCGAAACGTGCAGAAAAGAATGCAGAAGTTATGCAAGATGAACGTGATAACCTCATGAAGTGGAGCAGCAGAAAGGGAATTCAGTTCAAAAATCCCTTATAAAGGGTGACATCCGATGGCAGCTATCCATCAGCACAGTGAGCATTTGCTGATGGAAAGGAATTGTGCTTTCCTGCTTCTCCTCACTCTAGTCCCCCAATACACACACAGATACACAGAAGTGGCACTGGATTGGTTGAGGGGACAGAGGGCAGAAAAGCAAGCGAATATACATTGTATGAGAGGCAGTCTGTGCTAAACAGGATGTCACCCAATATCTATCTAGGGACCAATTACCAAAAAAATGTTATCAAGCAGGAACTAAGCCGCTAGAAAGAAGACATCAAACAAGCTATGTTGATCAGAAAAGCTGAAATCCGTGACCTGAGTCAGCTATTTTAAAAAGTCTAAATACCGTATTTTTCGCACCATAGGACGCACTTTTTCCCTCCTAAAAAGCAAGGGAAAATGTGTGTGCGTCCTATGGAGCGAATGCAGGCTTTCGCTGAAGCCTGGAGAGTGAGAGGGGTCGGTGCGCACCGACCCCTCTCGCTCTCCAGGCTTCAGGAAGCTATCCGCTAGCCGTGGGAGACCCAGCTCTCCCACGGCTAGCGGAGCGCTGCATTAATCCTGAAGCTTGGGGCTGAGCTCCGCTGAGCTCCGCACGCCCCAAGCTTCGGGATTAGCGCTCCGCTAGCTGTGTCTAGGCTGCGGATAGCAGCCTGCTTCCTGGAGCGTCGGGCACCCTGAAAGCAGAGCGCCCGGTGCTTCGGGAACACATCCGCGGCGTGGGGAGCCTTGCAGGAGTTCCCCGCAAGGCTTCCCACGCTGCGGATAGCAGCCTGCCGCCCGGCGCGGGGGGCGCCCAGAAGCAGAGTGCCCCTCGTGCCGGGCAGACATCCGCAGCGTGCGGAGCCCTGCAGGAGTTCCCCACAGGGCTCCCCACGCTGCGGATAGCAGCCTGCCGCCCGGCGCGAGGGGCGCCCTGAAGCAGAGCGCCCCTCGCGCCAGGCATACATCCGCAGCGTGGGGAGCCCTGCAGCAGTTCCCCGCAAGGCTCCCCAAGCTGCGGATAGCAGCCTGCCGCCCGGCGGGTGGGGCGCCCTGAAGCAGAGCGCCCCTCGCGCCAGGCATACATCCGCAGCGTGGGGAGCCCTGCAGCAGTTCCCCGCAAGGCTCCCCAAGCTGCGGATAGCAGCCTGCCGCCCGGCGCGAGGGGCGCCCTGAAGCAGAGCGCCCCTCGTGCCGGGCAGACATCCGCAGCGTGGGGAGCCCTGCAGCAGTTCCCCGCAAGGCTCCCCAAGCTGCGGATAGCAGCCTGCCGCCCGGCGGGTGGGGCGCCCTGAAGCAGCGCGCCCCTCGCGCCAGGCATACATCCGCAGCGTGGGGAGCCCTGCAGCAGTTCCCCGCAAGGCTCCCCAAGCTGCGGATAGCAGCCTGCCGCCTGGCGGGTGGGGCGCCCTGAAGCAGAGAGCCCCTCGCGCCAGGCATACATCCGCAGCGGGGGGAGCCCTGCAGCAGTTCCCCGCAAGGCTCCCCAAGCTGCGGATAGCAGCCTGCCGCCCGGCGGGTGGGGCGCCCTGAAGCAGAGAGCCCCTCGCGCCAGGCATACATCCGCAGCTTGGGGAGCCCTGCAGCAGTTCCCCGCAAGGCTCCCCAAGCTGCGGATAGCAGCCTGCCGCCCGGCGGGTGGGGCGCCCTGAAGCAGAGCGCCCCTCGCGCCAGGCATACATCCGCAGCGTGGGGAGCCCTGCAGCAGTTCCCCGCAAGGCTCCCCAAGCTGCGGATAGCAGCCTGCCGCCCGGCGGGTGGGGCGCCCTGAAGCAGAGCGCCCCGCGCGCTAGGCAGACATCAGCCAGCCCCACAAGCTCGGGGGACAGCAGGGAGGCGCAGCGCCACTATCCCGCTGTTCCTCGACCTGGTTCGGTTTCCCTGACCTGCTTTTGGGGGGTAAATAAAGGGGGGGAAATTTTCCTTTATTTCCCCCCAAAAAAACTAGGTGCGTCCTTTGGTCCGGTGCGTCCAATCGTGCGAAAAATACGGTATATTTATTCAACTTAAGTTTCGTCAGTAGCCATGCCTTCCCCACAATGAGGCACAAAGACTTGAAATGCACTACAGTGGTACCTCGGGTTACATATGCTTCGGGTTACATACGCTTCAGGTTACAGACTCCGCTAACCCAGAAATAGTACCTCGGATTAAGAACAGGATGAGAACAGAAATTGTGCTCCGGCGGCACGGCGGCAGCAGGAGGCTCCATTAGCTAAAGTGGTGCTTCAGGTTAAGAACAGTTTCAGGTTAAGAACAGAACTCCGGAACAAATTAAGTACGTAACCAGAGGTACCACTGTATATGTTCATGAGAAGGATTACCAAGAACAAAAATTTCAGCCTTTACATGTTGTTCACTGGCAGCTGTTACGGTCCAGGGACCACTGTACTGCCACTGGCACAACTGGAAGGAAAATGTGCTTCTGGAGAGTTCTTAAGAAACCACCTACTTTGCTAACCAATACCAACCTGCTTCTGCAGCTACAGTGGAGCACGTGGTGTGCTGAAGGCCATGTTTGTTCCGTCCCCCTTGTGGTGCCAAAAACGGTCCACGCGTCAGTGCCAATCACGCGCCCATAAGGAATTGCCTATATACATGTGCTGATGGTGAGGCTCAGTGGGCATGGTTAATGCACCAGGATCCTCTGCAGCAAACGGAGTGTCTGCTTGCCTGCTGGGCCTCTGCAGGCAAACTAACACAGAAAAATGTTTCCCCAAATTGATAACCCCCCTATAATCTCTAGAGTAACAAACCACATCATGAGGATACCTGTCAAGACAACTCCGTATCAATTTTAATGCATTTGGTATCTTATGCCAGCAGGGCCTACCACCACTAACACATACCCTGAAATCTGCCCCCCTGAGTTGCCAATGATTTTGGTGGCAGTGAAAAAAAGAAAAATGGAAGTAGGTGGATCTCAGTGCCTTGCTGGAGGTGCGAATTGCCCCTCCCCTGGTCATCAGATCAATCATTTGATGAGCAGAACGGGGGAGATAAGCCACTCCTCTGTCGATCTGCACAGAACAACTGAGGAGGTGGCCATCTGCCTGTATCTGTGCCTGCCTACGTGTTTGCATGCTAGAGTGTGCATGCCCAAACTGCACTAACTGCTGGCAAGTGGCCTCTGAAGGGCTGGCCAAGGGCAAATGAGGCCCTCAAGTCAGAAATGTTTAGCCACCCCTATTCTTAGGCAGTGATCTTTATCAATAGAGCTTACTTACAAGTACATTGTGTTTTAAAGAGGGATATTAATCTACCCAACATGCACTGTTGTTATCAGTGAAAGTGCAAACACCACACCCAGTCTCTTATGTAACCAGCTGTTGTAAATGCAAACACCAAAGAAGAAGAAAGATATGCAAACCCCACAAAGTTCCTTTGTGGATGCAGGTGTACTTTGAGCAACCAGCTAAGAGGCATGGATGCTCACCTGTAGCTACTCAATTTTAAGTGCTCCCAAAGGACAGCTAGATGACCTCATGGCTTTGAGTAACTCTTGTATGTTGATGAAATCCAGCTCTGCCTCTCTACCCCAAAATTTTATTCCTCCAACCAATCTTGTTGCTTTATAGATGAAACTGCCTGCAAGAGTGTCTCCGTGGTGCCTCTAACTTCTTTCAAATCCACCCTTAAAATTCTGAGAACATGCACATTCTTAGGTTAAGCTAATAAGAGTATGCAATTATTGCAGCTTCTTCTCTTTTTGTCCCTGTCCCTCCCAGCTCTGTGTTAATTTCTACACTGTAAACCACTTGGGGCAGGGATCCGTCCTCTCATTATTTGCAAAACAAGGGGACTGGGGGCCGGATGCGGCCTGGAGGCCAAATGCGGTCTTCCAGGCTTTTCTATCCAGCCTTGGAACGCTTCCTAGGTCCCTCACCAGTCCAGTGCCACAATCTCCGCTTTTATCTGGCTGGAGTGGGTATTTGACCTGTGATAATGCATAGTTCTTGCATGGATGGAAAACGGAAATAGGGCAGGCGGGAGCGGGGGAGGGAGGGCAGTGAGTAGGTGCAAAAACCTCAGATTTGTGTTGCTACTATACAAAAAAAATAAAAATTGCATCCATTGCTCTGCCCAGTTTTGCTTCTGGCTTCGCCCCACCCAGACTACCCAGAAGGCCGTTGCCCAGCCCCATGAAGAATTATGACCCTCAGGCTGAAAAAGTTTCCTATCTCAATGTACATGGATGGTAATAAAACAAATTAATCTGAGACCAAACAGCTTTGTACGAAGACATTTAAAAGAGATTCTCTGTTTAAACATGAACCGGCAAAATTTAAAGGCATTTCTATGTATGAATTCAATATGCCCAGTATGTGAGTAGTGACCTAGATAAAACATAAAAATACCAAAGGAAGAATTTAACACACCTAAAAATCATCATCACCTAAAAAAAATGTGAATCCTTCAAATTCCAAATATTTCTCAAGGTGATACTTAGTTTTGTTCCTTGAACTCTCAGCTTAAATACACACACCCAACGTAAAATAGGTTGCTATAGGAATCACTTATTCAACAGTGACTCACCACGACAATTCCCTGAGCATTTACACAATTCAGAGATATTAGAGTGACGTTTTCGGTGACACAGAAGAACTACTGATGCAAAAGAGAAATGTAAATACAACTTTCCCACTAAAAAGGGATTTCCTATTCTAAATACTTGCTTTTGTGCCAACATGTTCGTTCCACTGAAATCATTACACTCACTGCAGGCAGCTATGTAGCAAGCTGGACACTTAAGCTAGTATTTTTTCAGGAAAAGCCACAGGGTACACGGTCTTCAAAGGATGGAAGCCTCATAGCAAAGGTATTTGACACTAGGCAAGCCCCACAAATAACCTAGGGATGCATTTTAAATAAAAGGAGACATTCTACTCATGTAAAAATGTGCTGATTCCCGGACCATCCGTGGGCCGGATTGAGAAGGCAATTGGGCCACATCCGGCCCACGGGCCTTAGGTTGCCTACCCCTGTTTGTAGACCTAAAGAACTGTGGATCTTCTGTGTAATGCCTCTGAGCTTTGCCAGCCAGATGTTTTGGACTTACAACTACCATCAATCAGTCCCAGCCAGCAGCTGATGGAGTTGTAGTCCAAAACATCTGGAGAGCACCAGATAGGTGAAGGCTGCTCTATAGTCTTCAGAGGAAGTTAAGGGCTACTCAGATCAACAGCATTAAGTTTCACACTTGAACGTAACTATTTCCTCCATAGGAAGTAGGAAGGAGAAGTGAAACCTGTTAGATAAACAAACAAAACCAAAGGGAATTTCCTATTGGATTTTATTATTTTCCCACACTGCGCTATATTTATATTTACCGTATTTTTCGCCCTATAGGACGCACCACCCCATAAGGCGCACCTAGTTTTTTGGGGGGGAAATAAAGGGGAAAAATTTATTTCCCCCCCAGAGCTTCCCCTGACCACAGCCCCCAGAACAGGCAACTCTCTGCAAGCCGCGGGAGCCCAGCACCGGGCTCCCGCGCCTTGTGAAGAGCTGTGCGAAGTCTGGGCGCGCTGAGCTCAGTGCGCCCAGGCTTCAGCATGCGGGCAATTCTCCGCAAGCTGTGGGAGCCCGGCGCCGGGCTCCCGCGCTTTGCGGAGAGCTGCACGAAGCCTGGAGAGCGAGAGGGGTTGGTGCGCACCGACCCCTCTCGCTCTCCAGGCTTCAGCGAAAGCCTGCATTCGCCCCATAGGACGCACACACATTTCCCCTTCATTTTTGGAGGGGGAAAAGTGCGCCCTATAGGGCGAAAAATACGGTATATTTTTATGTAGAACAGTCTTCCTCAGGAGGTGGTAGACTTTCCTTCCTTGGAGGTCTTTAAGCAGAGGTTGGATGGCCATCTGTCATGGATGCTTTAGCTGAGATTCCTGTATTGCAGAGGGTTGGATTACATGAAACTTGGGGTCCCTTCCAGTTTTATGATTTATATCACCTTTCCTCCAAGGAGCTCAGGGTGGCATGCATAGTTTTCCTCCTTCCCATTTTCTCCTCACAACAACCCTATGAGGTAGGCTAGGTTGAAAGTAAATAACCGGCCGAAGGTCAGCCAATGAGCTTCGTGGCTGAGTGGGGATTTGATCCCTGGTCTTCCAGGTCCTAGCCCAACACTGCAACCACTACACTAACCTGGCTCTTTCCACGACCCCTCCTGCTTCCCAGTATTATCAAGAACACACCAGATCTGGACTTACGTAACTAGTTTCTGTCTTAGGTGATAATTTCATGACCGGTTGATTGTTAGAAGGCAAAAGGGCTGCACTAGGAAGAGTTGACACAGAATGGGAGATTGCATAAAGGATTAAAGTTGAGAGATTTAGAAAAAATGAACTTCTCATCTGAGGAGAAAGAGAAGATGCAGTGTGCGTCATGTTTTAGAAAGATTCCCTGAGCAAACCAGGAAGAAACTCGCTGTGTACAGTACAAGTGGGAACACATTTCGGTTGCTGTAGCAACCACCAATACATATTGAGCAACTGAGGCATGTCTGTTCTATGGCAAGCATTAAACACTCTCTACAGCACGGCCAAACGTTACAAAACATAAGAAGCTGCCTGATACCATGTCAAACCATTGGTCCATCCGTTATTTCTACAGTGACTGGCAGCAGTTCTGCAGAATGTCAGATGGGGTTTCCCTCCCAGCCTTACCAGGATATGCAAAGGATTGAACTTGGGGCCTTCTGCATGCAAAGCAGGTGTTCTGTTACTGAACTACATTGCCCTAAACAATGTCTTCAGTCTTCAGATCAGTATTAGAAACTCAGATATATAAGTTAATTGCTAAATGACATCTTAAACCTGGGTTAAAGTATGTCTAGACACTATTCCCCCCCATCCCCCCCCCCAAACCCAGTGGAGTTTATTCTTAGTCTTATTCATTTCATTTCTATACCAGTTTATATTTTAAAGAAAACATCTCAAAGTGGTATACAACTCATTAAAACACAAGGTAAAGGTAAAGGTAAAGGTACCCCTGCCCGTACGGGCCAGTCTTGCCAGACTCTAGGGTTGTGCGCCCATCTCACTCTATAGGCCGGGGGCCAGCGCTGTCCGAAGACACTTCCGGGTCACGTGGCCAGCGTGACAAGCTGCATCTGGCGAGCCAGAGCCGCACACGGAAACGGCGTTTACCTTCCCGCTGGTAAGCGGTCCCTATTTATCTACTTGCACCTGGGGGTGCTTTCGAACTGCTAGGTTGGCAGGCGCTGGGACCGAGCAACGGGAGCGCACCCCGCCGCGGGGATTCAAACCGCCGACCTTTCGATCGGCAAGTCCTAGGTGCTGAGGCTTTAACCCACAGCGCCACCCGCGTCCCCATTAAAACACAACCCCCCCCCCAAAACAAATGACAACAATCTAGAATAAAACAAATTCAAGCTTCAAGGGAAATATTTCAGAAATACTTCTCTAAGTGACATTTTGCTTTCCCCATATTTATTTCCCTACTTAATTCATATAACTGCCCCATAGCAGAGGTACTCTAGCCAGTATGGTGTAGTGGTTAGAGTGCCGGACTAGGACCTGAAAGATCAGGGTTGAAATCCCCACACAGTCATGAAGCTCACTGGGTTACCATGGGCCAGTCACAGGCTCTTAACCTACCTCACAGGGTCGTTGTAGGAATTAACTAAGGAGGGGAAGTGAACCATGTGCTCCTTGGAGAAAAATGTGGGATATAAATGCAATAAGCAAGCTCTTCTGCTTACCGGCATAAGAAAGCTGGCGAGGCCAGCCAGATGGAGATGTCAGATGCAAACCTGACATCCAGAGATCTCCATATACAGTGGTACCTCGGGTTACATACGCTTCAGGTTACATACGCTTCAGGTTACACACTCTGCTAACCCAGAAATAGTGCTTCAGGTTAAGAACTTTGCTTCAGGATAAGAACAGAAATCGTGCTCCGGCAGCACGGCAGCAGCGGGAGGCCCCATTAGCTAAAGTGGTGCTTCAGGTTAAGAACAGTTTCAGGTTAAGAACGGACCTCCGGAACGAATTAAGTACTTAACCCGAGGTACCACTGTAGTCGCAATTGGAAACATGCCAGTTGCAAAACACGCCTGGCTAATTTGGAACACAGCTTCAAATGGGAACATACACTAGGAACAGGACATTGATGACACTGTGGCTCAACCTAGGAGCTTCCAACAAGGCCTCCAGAACTACCCTCCTACTGCAAAGACACCCATCCTATTTCTAACTTGCCCTGTTAGAAACACAAGCAAAGGTCTGCAGCTTTCTCCCCAGCCATCGCCCTCCAAATGCATTTCCCTCCCAACTGGGCACAGTTCTGGTATTAGAGCCTAAGTGTAGGGGGGAAATGAGCTTGGGCAACAGACTATGGGAACCCTCTCACCCACTTGCCTATCACCATCTAAGAATGAGTCCCTGGATTCCCCCTGCTTGCCTTATACTTGATTTCAGTAGACCTGCATCAGCCACTATTATGTCTAGCTTGAGCCTCATGTGACCTAGAAAATAAGCTTGACATAAGCAGATTATGTGTTTCACCCACTTTCTCCTGAGTGCAGGCCAAGCAGCAGAATTGGGAGTGGGCGGGCACTGCAGAGTGAACTGTTCCACTTCACACATTCTGAATGCTCCCCTGCCTAAAGCAAAAACCCTCCTAGCAAGCTGAAAAGTAGCACAGTCAGAAGAAACCCTCCCCTGATGAATTTTCCCTGTAAGCAGAAAATTGGCTTGTGTGGGGAAGCATTCATTTCTTCAGCCTTCAGCCTGCATCTACAAATAGTGCAAACGCTTCACAAAAGAAAAGCTGTTCAAAAAACATGACTCAAAATGTGCTTTATGACCTACAATTGCCTACCACCTACATACGCATCACAGAAATATTTGAGTTGCCGCAGGACACCTTTACATTACGCATCTAATTTTCCTAAATTTCAAAAGACAATAGGGATGAGTGTGCAATCAATCTGAACATCTCCTTGATCCCCGCCTCCCGTCCCTCATTTACCCTTTACTTCTGGAGGGGTTTTTTCCCTGCCCACTTTGGCATTGCAAGGCAAAATTATTGAAACCTCTAATGCAACATGGCAATTGCTGATGTGAGACAACCCTAAATGGAAGATTAGGCAGCTGAGGTGCAATAGGTTTGGGTGGAAACCACAGCAGAAATGCAACTCCCACAACAGATAGCCCCAGGGGAACTCCCCCAATACACTTTGTCAGCAAAGTTTCAGCCTGAATGGCTGAAAAAGGCTGTAGCAGGGACATGCGCGACCCAGAGGTGGGGCTCATCCTGTACCTCAGTGGTGCTACTTTACACCAGCCCTAGACTTAGTGCTGAGGCAGGGTTGGGGAAGACGAAGAAGAAGAGTCTTGATTTGATATCCCGCTTTATCACTACCCAAAGGAGTCTCAAAGCAGCTAACATTCTCCTTTCCCTTCCTCCCCCACAACAAACACTCTGTGAGGTGAGTGGGGTGAGAGACTTCAAAGAAGTGTGACTGGCCCAAGGTCACCCAGCAGCTGCATGTGGAGGAGCGGAGACGCGAACCCGGTTCCCCAGATTACAAGTCTATCCCTCTTAACCACTACACCACACTGGCTCCCAGTGGAATCTTTTTCAGCCCAAGGGCCAGATTTCCTCACAACCAAGCTTCTGGGGGCCACATAGCAGTGATGGGCAAGGCCAGAAGAAAAAGTGTGTGGAGGCTTTGTGCAATATCCTACATTCAAGTCACACACAATTCGGACTTTTCTACATGCACACCTCTCTATACAAGCAAGCAAGAGCTATCAGCATGGTTCAAGGACACATTCCAGCCAGGCAAACAACGCTCAAAGAATGGGTAGAGCAGAATCAGTGAAGAGCGTGGCATGGAAGGGGAGGTGGTCTGAGGAAAGGCCAGACAGAGAGACCTGGAAGATTGCTTTTGCTCACCAAGTTTGAGGTCTCCCCCCCTCAGGTAACACATGTTGGTTCCGCATACACACAGTTCCTACCTATCAGTTTTCTTCCTTCTCAACATCACTTCACAATACAGTGGTATCTCAGGTTACATACACTTCAGGTTACATACACTTCAGGTTACAGACTCCGCTAACCCAGAAATAGTACCTCAGGTTAAGAACTTTTCTTCAGGATGAGAACAGAAATTGTGCAGTGGCGGCGCAAGGCCCCATTAGCTAAAGTGGTGCTTCAGGTTAAGAACAGTTTCAGGTTAAGAACAGACCTCCAGAACGAATTAAGTTATTAACCCGAGGTACCACTGTATTCCCTTCTGCTACAGTTGTGTGCCACTTATTAAATAAAGGCAAGCTCTCTGTGTTACAATACAAGGCCTGAAATTGCCTGATGTCTTGAAATTGCTAAACACACAGCCACACGCTATTTTCCTGTGCTGCATTTTTGTTCAGATCCCTCAGTGTTAGACTCCCATGGGAATTATTCAGAATTGTTTGCTTATCAAGTCATGTCTCAGCTCTAGAGCTGGTTTTAAATGCCTCCAATATCAGCCCCGAAACATGTAAAGTGAGAATACAGGATCACGTGCCTCTGATACACATCTCAAGGTGGCCTTTTGTTCAGGTTTGCCTTGTGCGTATTTTGTATTTCCACCCAGGTCTTTTAGTCTGTTTTATTCTCAGCGAAGAGTGTTTTTAAGTTGTGTTACATGCACACCATAATATCAGTCCTTCATTCTCTCTCTTCTTTCTGGGTGCACCGCCCCCCCCCCCCCGCCAGAAAGCGAGGAATAATTCTAAACTCAGAGCAAGGAAGACAGGAAGAGGAGGAAGTGTTGCACCAGAAAGCCTCCCTAATGCTTAGGAAAAATAGAAATGGGATCCCTGGCATTTCCCACCATATCCTTGCAACAACAGAAGCAGGGGTGGAGCGGAAAGCCCCTGCATTCCTCCTGGGAGACTACAATGGTGCAGCTTTTGGGCGACTGCAAGTAACAAGGGGAAGGAAAGGACTCAAAGTTCAGGCTGACAGTGAAGCCCACCAACGCTGCCTTGCAGGCACTTAATCTAGAAGTTCCTCTTTTCCTCACTTGCCCAGTGGCAGCGTCTCGTCGGCTGGTTACTGAAGACAAATTACATGCCAGCTAGCTCAGCTGGTTAGAGCATGGTGTTGATAATGCCAAGGTCACGGGTTTGATCCCTACATGGGTGCATATTCCTGCATTGCGGGGGGGTTGGACTAGATGACCCAATGGGTCCCTTCCAACTCTATGAGTCTATAATTCTGTGATTCACATTTACATCACAGCAGCCTGTGCGATAGCTTGTTGGGTACTCTGGGGCCTGAATGCAGAAGCCCAAGGGCAGAGATCTACTGCGGATCTTGTATGCTTAGATCTCACGGTTGTCACCAGGTGCAAGTGGGGATCAGTCAGACCATCTGCCTTTGGTCTGATGGTGGAGCAGTCCCTTCCGCTTGTCACAATTCAGCCACTGGCTTCCAGTTTGCCCAGCTCAAGCCACTGAACTCAGGGACCCCAAGCTAGAGAACATACCCTCCAGGTGTGGAAATCAGGTATGGCTGCCCACAAACTTAGCCTAGCCCTGCGGGAGTAGCTTAAGTTTTGACACTGACCTTTCAGAGTTCTCAGAATTATTTGTTTAACAAAACAAAAACACACAGTATCTGATTAACAGAGATGACTCCTAGATAACACCACACTTCCTTTAGCTTGGACATGTAAGAGAACAGTGTGTACACTGTCTGTTTTACCTCATAACATGCTAAAAGTGCTCCCATTCCAAGCTGGGAATTCCATTGATGTGTCTGATAAGATTATTTCTTTTGTTCCTCCAGACACAACTAGAATCTCCTTCCTATTATTCTACTCCTCAACTCCTACATGCGTTTGTTTGACAATTCCAGATTTAGAAGAATTTTTTTACAACAACAATTGGTACAAATGTGGGGTGAGGATGTTTTCCCCTTATCCTCGTTCTGATTGGAGTTTTTCATGTGGAAATTAAAGGCCTGTGAGAGATTACTTTCGTTTAACTTAAAAAGCGACATATCTGGAGACCTAACAGGATGTTGTGTTAGATTACCACAATGATTTTGCAGCTTCTGCAGAAGACACCAGGGATTTTCTTTTCTAGTCAGAACAGTACATAGCTTCCTTTTTGCTGGGCTGCATTCCTCTTCAGTTACATATGCCTGCTAAAATTATCATTTTTGCCACGATTATTATCAACCCCAAATGTTGACTACATGTTGTGTTGGGGGGGGTGCACACAGAAGTTAATATTGGAATGTAGCCCCTTTGCATGTAGAATATGCCATGTGATTCGGTTCTTACATTGTGTATTCATATAGTCCTGATTGGAGGTGTATCTAGGCTCCTTTGCACCCTTGGCAAAGGATCCTGCACACCTTGCTTAGGTGCCCAGAGCAGCGGAACATTGGCCCAGGGAGCGCATGCCCGATTTGGAAAGAGTGGAAAAGGAGTGCACACACCTCTGGGTCTGCGCCCTTGGCAGGCGCCAGCCTGACCAACCCTAAGGTACATCCCTAGTCTTGATGCCCAATGATCCTACTGCCAAAACTGAAACAAAGGTGGGGAAAACACCCTGGCAGGGTGTTTTTGCATATGGGAATGTATGCAACCAATCTTCTTTTTTGACGATCATTTGCAGCCAAGTAAGATTGTCCTTCATAAACACGGTGTTTGGAATTGGGATGGGTTTTTGGAAGGCACCTGTGCGTGAATTTGTTTTATGTGTGTAGATCAGTGCACGCTGACCAACGCACAGTCTTCGCAGTAAGGCTCTATTCCAATGATATGAGTAATCACAATGACCGGTAGATTCTTATCTGCTGCAGCCTTCATCCGCCTTCACAGCCGTTGTAACATACTGCTTGTTATCTTCCGCCTGTTCTGCCGTTGAGGACTTTTTGGATCATTCTTTGTCTAGCTCCTCCCCTTTGACCTTACCGCCTTGGGTGACCCTGCTGGGAGTACGAGTCTCCTGACGGCTTCACTCACAAGGGTCACAGGAACATGCAAGCCCATTCAACACAACAAGATGATGATCCAGCGAATGAGTATGCAATCAATGACACAAACTGGAACATGTCTTGGATTTGCATTGACGTACTGCATGTTTCTATACTGGCTCACCACTGTTCCTCATATCAACTCTGAGCTTCTTCTCCTTACACCAGGGCTGAGCTGCCAGTTATCAGAAACCATACTGAGTTCTCAACTGCACCTTCTGCAAAACTTGTTCAACTTACCAGTACACGACAACAAGTAAATCCCTGCTTCCACCAGCCAATAACATGTTAGTGACTTAGCCACAGATATGAAAAAACCAGGAAAGATACGTTACAGGGTTAAGGAGAGTAAAAGCAAGACCTTAGCATGGGCTGCCATTACAGCATGTTTCTGATAAGGCTTTTGTGCACCACCACAGCCTCAGTCAATACTCCGCCAGATGCAAAAGTTGTACGATTTCTGACAAAAGCTGGTAAGAGATCACCCTGTCAAACAACCACAAGCTAAACAAGCAATTCCCATGGCAATTGATGTTTTAGTCCAAAGACTTTATGGAGCTAGAGGGACAGCATCCATTATGCAAAAAAAGTGGCAACAAGAACTCTAGACACTCATGATTTTAAAAAGGTACCTCACCTCTGAGGTGCTTCTTTTTTTTGCACCCAATCACTAACTAAACTGATGTCAAGAAGAGACCTTGAAGTCCTCCCATCCCAGTGGCTGCTTCTCATGACAGATTTCACACTAAACTTTGATTGTATGCATGGGGGTACCTGCTGGAAGTGGAAATGATCAGCACAGTGCGCAAGTGGGTTGTGCCTATCTGGAAACACCTCTCTCACTCTTGTCTGCAGTCAATTCATTCTTCTCCTACTGGTCCTCATCCCTGGTATCCCTTTAACATTTCCCTGAACATTTTACTTAGAATAGGGGTCCTCTATAAAGAATGGTGTAAGCATTCTGTGCATGGATTCTAATATGCTGGCCATGTCCAAGTTATCATATTTCAGCATAATAAGAGGGTGTGAAAGAGCCTTATGGCAGCAAATGCAGCCCCTTTCCCTGCTTCCTACACACTAGGAAGTAAACAAACAAATATTCAGTTAACCAGAGTTTCTCTGTTAAGACAAAATGAGAAACTATGGTTGATGGCTCCAGGAAAAGCCAGAATGTTAAACCATGATTGGAAGCGGTAAAATAGCTATTACACACACGGTTATTTAACAGATAGAATGCTACTTACAGTTTGAGATGGAATGGCTTTGTTGTAAACTCTGCTAACGTTGAGTCCATCAATCACAATATCAAAAGGGGGACACTGATTCACAAATGTCTGAAATTCTTCAAGTTCCTAAAAAAAAAAAGGGGGGGGGGAGAGAGGGCAAGAAGTTGAAAGAAAAGCAACAATGAAACATAACTGACTTATTATATACCCTGCTATTTTTGTTTTTTTCAACCAGATTTTATATATTCAATGAAAGAAAATAAATTGGTAGCGGGCACAGAATTCAGCAACCAAGCTTTCTTTTATTGCTCTTTTTACTGTAGGTCAGTTTCTAGTCCTTATACTTGCAATGATAAGCTTCAATGTGTATGGGCAATATCTTATGAAGATTCAGAAGTCAGAAACTGAGAACTTCTACAGCCTGCATATTTATTTGCCACTCATCTAAGTCTATATAAAAAAAACTGAAAATTAATGTATGCTAATTTGCATATAAGTTTCAGAAATCCACTTTTCTTGGCACAATACAAGGATACCCGAGCATAGAATTGATTTTTTTCTTAATTACTGAGTACACATTAGCCCCGACTCTAAACAGTTGATAGGAACATATCCTGGAAATTTTATTTTTTACACCTGCAGTAGCTACACAGCTTATTTGTTCTCTTTAGGCCTAAACATAATGTTTATGAACTAATTTCTGCCATATTTAGGATGGAGGTGCCAATCAAGCCTATCAAATCATTTTTAGAACTCCATGAAGTGGTACAGACATATCTGAAAAACTACTCTGAGCGATGTCACCAATCCACTGTGGGTTGAGTTATCCTGTTGGCTATTTGCAGTATGGTAGCGCTGCAGATAGCTTGCTGGGGAGATCATGCATTAAAAATGAAAAGGACTCAAAAATAACTTAAACAAGGTTTTAATAAGAAAAACAAAAACTCCATTTACACTAAATACATTAACAACCAAACCAGACCCAACCACCAACCCAACCCCCAGGGTAATGGGAGAGCTAGGTGCTGCTCCTTATATACTAAACCCAAATGCTGACACACCTTAATCAAATACAACTCAGCAGCACCTGCTATGTTTCACAGCTTTAAAGTTGGGTCTCGTTATCTTGCTCTGGCCCTTGCTCTGGCCCCTTTAAGATATACACATCGAGTGGAACAATGATGAACCTTTACATTTAAAGAAACCATTCAACATTTCCCCTGCGGTTCATCATTGTGGAACAAAAACAGAAAGCATACTTTGTACATGTTTTTCATGTGTAACCTTTGGAAGTGCTTTTGTAAAAATGTCCGCAATTTGACTGTCACCAGGAACATATCCAAATACAACCATTTCATCAGCAATTAGTTGCTTTACAAATTCTAAACGTAACCTTAAGACTCTAGTGCGCTGCGTATTGGTCTCTGAGCACAGGATAGCAAGTCCACTCTGGGAATCAAGGTAAACTTTTACTGGTAGTGTTACTTGCATCTGTAGGTCTGCAAACACTTGCAGATACCATTCTACATCACGAGTGGCCTGAACGCATGCACATAATTCACTTTCTGTTGTGGAGAGACAAATAATGGTTTGTGTTTGGGACTTCCATTCAAATGGACAACCGTTATAACAAAACACCATACCAGACACACCCCTGCAATTATTTTGTTCCATTGCATGAGATGCATCGCAGAAAATTTCAAAACCTTTGTCAATACATGTTGTAAACTGCAACCTATAATGTTTGGTATGTTTAAGGTACATTACCACTCTCTTAAGAGCAGAGAAACATTGTGTAGTAGGCTTTTCCACAAATTTTGCCAGAAAGTGAAAAGCATAAGTTATATCTGGTCTTGAGATTCTTTGAATGAAATTTAGCTTGCCTATAGCAGAACGATACAAAGTTTTGTTAGGAAATGGCTTGTCTTCACCTGTAAAGGTGAAACCACACACCATAGGTGTTTCCTTCCCATTTGCATTTTCTAAACATAGCATTTCAACAAGATCATCAATTTTTGCAGTTTGATGAACCAGAAAAGATCCATTTTTGCCTTTCTCAATTTGCATGGATAAGTAATTTTTAGCTATGCCTAATTCCACTACATCAAATTTCTTCTGTAACTGTGATACCACCTGTTCATATTCCTGTTTAGTTTTTGTAGAAATTAATACGTCATCTACATACACACATATTTTTGTTACAGAGTTTGCCCTTTCCTTTATGAACACACAATTGTCTGCCTTTCCTTGTGAAAAACCAATATCCAGCAATTCTTTTGCTAAAGTTTGGTGCCAATTCCTTCCACTTTGGTGCAGACCATAAAGGGATTTGTTTAATTTGCATACCAAACCTTCAGCGGCGTCTATGCCTTCAGGAACACGCATAAAAATTTGTTCTTTTAAATCTGCAAACAAATATGCAGTTTTTATATCTAGGTGATAAACGGAATGTCCACGCTGTGATGCATCTTTTAACAAAAGCTTAACTGTTTCATATTTTACGCTTGGTGAATAACACAAATCATAATCTTCGCCTGGAATTTGTTGAAAACCCCTAGCAACTAATCTTGCTTTGTACCTTACAACTTCATTTTTGTCATTCGTTTTAACTCTATAAACCCATTTCGAATCAATAAGTCTCATATCTGGGGTTTGTGGTACAAGAGACCAAGTGTTATGCTCTTTTAAAGAAGCTATCTCAGAGTTCATAGCTTTATACCAATTTGCAGCTTGTTGCTTAGGTAATTTCTGAACATCACTGTAGCTTTTTGGCTCAAAAACTACCTTATTGGCATACACAGTATTAAAATGTTCATCTGCAAATCGTTGTGGCTTCTGTCTCTTTCTATCTGAACGTCTCAGTCCAGAAGGAGAGTCAGACTCCTCAGACTTAATGGGACTAAGTAAACCACTAGTTTCAGGTTGTAAATCATTGTCAGATTGAAGAGGTGCCTGTAGGCTAAGCTCACGGTCAGAAAAATCAAGAGAATCTGACCTCCCCTCGGGTGCCTGTGACTTTAAATCATCAAACAAATTATCAGACTCAACAGGCTTTTTGTCTTTTCCCATTATTTCAGAAGCACTATTTCCTGCTGCTTCTTCTGCTGTTTCTTCCTCTTCTTCCTCAGTATTATCTATACCATCAGTATCTTGGAAGATAGCAACTCCATTCCAATTTACAGTTTGTATCATGCTTCTGGTAATATGAAATTTGCCAGTTGCTGGTATGTAAATTCTGTACGCCCCCTGCTGGTAGCCCATTAATTTTCCCTGGACACTACGTTCACCCAATTTTTGCTTAGCAGGATAATGCATAATTACATCTGAACCCCAAATGCGGAGGTATTTCAGATTAGGGCGTTTTTTAAACAGTTTCTCATAGGGGGTGACATCTAAACCAGTATGATAACTGCGATTTCTAACGTAACAAAATGCATTAAGTGCTTCAGCCCAAAAGTCTTTGGGCAGATTAGCATCATGCAGATACGTTTTAACCCCTGCCTGTAGGTCACGCTGCACAACTTCAACAAGCCCATTTTGCCAGGGACTTCGGGGGCAAGATAACTCATGAGTAGTCCCCTGCGCTTCCAGGAATTTCTCAAAATCCTCAGAAACAAATTCCCCGCCCCGGTCAGAAAATAGGTTCTTAATTGGTTTGTTAAAGTGCGTTTTTACCCAGTTGCAAAAAACTTTATACTTTTCAAATGCTTGGGACTTCTCAGCTATTGCATAAGTCCAACAGTATCTACTATACTGGTCTATCAGAGTAAGCCAGTACTTAGAACCTCCTAATGATGGTGGGAGTGGCCCAACTAAATCACAATGTACACGCTCAAATGGTTCAGTTACTTTCCTATCTGAGCACCTACCCTTGCGTGCAACCTTAATCTTATTCTTGCAACAGGATAGACATTGCATAAAGAATTTACATGGTTTTAAGTTGAGGCCATTAACGATATTCTTTGTCTTAATTACATCAGCAAAATTCAGGTGTCCCAGAATTCTGTGCGCCTCATGGACACACCCGGAATGAGGCCTTACATTCCTCAACCCCTGGCTTGACTGTGCTGCTCTGCAATTTATAGGCGATTGGGAGTAGGTGCGAAAATACAGTCTATATAAACCATCAGAGTCCCGGGCATACAATAAACGTTTGTTCCCATCAAAAAACTCACACATTGATTTTAAGAAACGCACAGTTATGCCTTGACGAGCAAAGCACCTTACTGACAATAAATTGTCCACTGACGGGCAGTAAATGCAGTTTGCTATTGTAATGCTTAAAGAGTCAAGTTTAACAGTACCTCTGCCAAGCGACTGCAAGACTTGTGAATTGGCTAAATGTACATTACCAATTTCCTCTTCGAAAGAAATAAACAAGCTTCGATCATTGCAGATGTGCTGAGATGCGCCAGAGTCTATAATAAAAGACTTCCACTTGGCATCTTTATTTCTTTTACGATTTGTAGTCCAAGCATGAAAAGCTCGCGGCTCATTTCTGTCTTTACTATACGATGTCTGCTGTTGGGCTGACAACCGTGACTGACGAACAGAAACAGACTTGGGAGTACTTTGCTTTCTTTTGGCTCTGCAGTCCTTTGCAAAATGTCCTTGCTTATTGCAGAACCAACAACGCTTTGCAGCTTTAAATGCAGTTGTATCACCACAGGTTTGCATATGGCGTTCCTCATTCTTTCTGGAAATAGGAGTGCTTATGGCACAAGCCTCCCTTCTATCCAACTCGCCCATTAATCTTGCCGTTACCCCTTCCACAGTTAATTGTGCTGGTGGAACAGCAGATATCTGGCTAGCTATACCATCAAAGTCCTCATTAAGGGAACAAAGGATGATAAAAACATACTGAATATCAGGTATCACCATGTCCCTTCGAATTAATTCGCCGCGTATTGCCTCCAGACGTCTCAAGTGTGCTGCCAAATCACCACCAGGCTGCAACTTCGTCTGGTACAACTGCTTGAAAAACGACAATGCAGATGCTGACTCTTTTCTAACATGCACTGCTGCAAGACTGTCCCACATTTCTTTGGCAGTTTTCTTATTTCTTATATAGACTACTTGCTGGTCGCTGACTGCCAAATTAATTATCGCCCTGGCTTTTGCATCTCCTTTCGACCAAGCATTAGTTACAGGGTTAGGAGGGTCATCAGTTACATAGGTCCATACTTCTCTAGAGGTCAAAAGCGCCTCCACCCGAAAAGACCATAAACTATAGTTCTCATCTGTTAGCTGTGGGAAGACCAGAGCCTTCTCAGCTTCAGGAACCCGGTCAACCATTCTGGAACTCTTCCAGACCCACAAAAAATTACACTAACAGGAGAAGGAGTTTTCAAACCTTTCTCAGAGTCCAAAAATATGCAGTCATCCACTCAGCAGCTGGGCCCATAACCAAAGATGTTGGCTATTTGCAGTATGGTAGCGCTGCAGATAGCTTGCTGGGGAGATCATGCATTAAAAATGAAAAGGACTCAAAAATAACTTAAACAAGGTTTTAATAAGAAAAACAAAAACTCCATTTACACTAAATACATTAACAACCAAACCAGACCCAACCACCAACCCAACCCCCAGGGTAATGGGAGAGCTAGGTGCTGCTCCTTATATACTAAACCCAAATGCTGACACACCTTAATCAAATACAACTCAGCAGCACCTGCTATGTTTCACAGCTTTAAAGTTGGGTCTCGTTATCTTGCTCTGGCCCTTGCTCTGGCCCCTTTAAGATATACACATCGAGTGGAACAATGATGAACCTTTACATTTAAAGAAACCATTCAACATATCCATGTGTGCTGTTTTAATCCATTGCTTCCAAAATTTGCAGAAACGAAACCGGGAAACTGTGGTTTTCCCAACCCCTCTCAATTCCTTGTAATCTGAGTAAAACCTCTCTCATAGCAAGTAGCAGCTGCCTCTCAGCGGGCAACCAAGAAACAACAACTTCCTCTACCAGTTCTTTTGCAGTCGCTGCAGAAGAAAGCACAATCCAAAATGAAAGCATAGAAAAAGGAACATCACACAGGGCCCACGGGCAGGAAGGTCTGGAGGCTGTGGAAATACAGGAGCACATTTTGGGACAAGTGTACTGCAGGACAGGGAAGCGGTAAAGTCAGAGGCCTGAACTTCATAGAGGAGTCTGAAGTAATTATCCAAATCTTTTGCTGGGCATAAATTATTTTAGTGAGCAAAATAGTACCAATGGTGCTCAACATGTAGTTAACAAGATGATCAAGCTATGCTGCACACCTAGGACAGAAAACCCCGAGCTTTTTTGGCTTCTCATTCAATTACCTGAAACAAAAGGACATTTTGATTTACACGCATGATTTTGAAGGGGAAAGTTCACCAGTGTGCAAAGAATCAAAGAACACAAAATAGGCCCAAATGGACAGAGTGGGGGTAACAATACAATCCTATACATGTCTACTCAGAAGTAAATCCCAATGAATTCACTGGCACTGACTCCCAAGCAAGTGTATCTAAATTGCAGCCTACAGTTCCACTTTCAATCAGGTAGGATGCGGATGAAGTAAAACTACTGAAATCAACTGAGAATTGCAGGATGGCAAAGCAAACTACTTGGGGTGGCTAGGATTTTCTTTTCATTTTTGCCCTACAATGCGGCAACCAGCAGATCTTGAGAAAATCCAGTTCTCTCAGTCTTATCAATAATACATGTGACAGTGCACTTTGTTCCAACGTTTGACATTAGTCACCGACGTTAGTCACTACCTCCACATTACATTTTTAAAACCTACATTTCTAATCCTGTTCTTGCTTCTTCTTTTTTTCAAAATACCTGACAGCATGTCTTCTGGGAACTCCCTATTGCTTTTGTTACTCAAACTGCCTCTCAGGGGTTATTGCAGGTGCATTTCCCGAAATGAACCCTGTCAACTCACGCATATCACCAAAGCCTTCTAATTACCCTAGACACTTCTGCAGCACAAAAGGAAAGCAGAACTGACATGCTAATACTTTCTTTTTCCTTTTTTCCCTCAGGGGAATCTGCTATGGCTTGTTACCAATAAGTTTACACCTAGGGACAAGCCCTGCGGATGCACCATAAACACTTCCCATTCTGACCCCAATAGTATTGCCAACCATTCTACCAAAAAATATCTAGTCAGTGTTTGCAAGTTTCTCGCTCTTGCACCAGCTGTAACCCTGGTACAGAATTTCCCTCATCAGTGCCACTTCTGAGACATATGAAAACCACTTCCCCTATAAACTCTGCAAGTAGCTCAGGTCATCTGAGTGGGCCTATTCCCAAGTTTCTCAAACTGTACAACCTCCAGTATGAGAACCTGGCCTTGTCTCTTTTGGTTGGTTGGTTGTGGCCCCCTCATTATGGCCTGCTAAGGCTTGCTTAATTCGGAGGATTTCCATGAGCCCATTGGCTTTTATATGCTCTGCTTCACACCCTTCATATTTTTGAAATCAGTACTAATTTTTAAATCAGTACTGATTTTAGTTACCGTATTTTTCGTCCCATAGGACGTACCGGCCCATAGGATGCACCTAGTTTTTTGGGGGGGAAATAAAGGGGGGGAAATTTCCTTTATTTCCCCCGCAAAACCAGGTCGGGGAATCCAAAACCAGGTCGGGGAACAGCGGGATGGCGGCGCTGCGCCTCCCCGCTGTCCCGAGCTTGTGGGGCTGGCTTGTGGGGCTCCCCAGGCTGCAGATGTCTTCCTGAAGCACCGGGCGCTCTGCTTCCAGCGCGCCCCACGCTCCGGGAAGCAGGCAGCTCTGCGCAACCTTCGGGAGCCTGCCGAGGGTTGCGCGGAGTTGCGCCGAGCCCGGGAGCGCAGGCAGCTCCGTGCAACCCTCGCGCCGGGCTCCCAAGGGTTGCGCAGAGCTTCCTGAAGCCTGGAGAGCAAGAGGGGTCGGTGCGCACCGACCCCTCTCGCTCTCCAGGCTTCAGCGAAAGCCTGTATTTGCCCCATAGGACGCACACACATTTCCCCTTCATTTTTGGAGGGGAAAAAGTGCATCCTATAGGGCGAAAAATACGGTATGTTGGAAATGCTGCATGTCCATGCTGGTTTTTATGTAGGATTATATTACATGCAAGAGTGTCGTCTGTAAAAGGGCCTTTGCAAACTTATAACATGAACGCATCAATAATGTAATTACTTTGCCAGCTTTCTAAACTGCCTCTCATGAAAGGCCAAGAGGAGGTCACATGGGGACCACAAAAGGGGAGAGTGAGAGGAAGAAGGCAATTGGGTAGGAACCTGGGTATGCTATGAGCAGAAAAAATGAACTAAAAATGGAGTTTGTGGTATGCAAGGTGAGGTGACAGCTCCGTGTGGGGAAAGATAGCTGTCAGGAGGTTAAGTGATGTACTGCTCCAAAATGACAACCCAAAAATGAAAGGAAGACTCCCAGATACTTTAGCTACCTGGACAGCGTTTTCATTCAGTTTCATTCAAGTGCTTAAGAACAAACAAGACATGAGGGCACTGCTGTTTCCCAGCAACCATTCAGAAGGATGTGGCCTTGGATCCTGGAAGTGGCATATTATAGCCATCATGACCAGCAGCTGTTAAGGATGTGATGCAATGTAAAGTGGAATCCAACAGATTTAGGCCTTAAAAAGTTCTCCTATGAATACAGCATCGAAGAGTGATTTTTTTACAGGCTCAATCTCTTGGTAGAAATATTTTGGCACATCCTTCAGAAGCAGGAAATTAAATTTTTCTGTGAACTTTTTCTCTCTCCAAACACCACTCAACCAAATTAGACTGAAATTAATTAAGTGAAATGAAATTAGAGCTTGAGCCGAACAATGAGATGAGAAGGGGGGTGGGGTGGAAATAGAATTGAGTTAATGAATCATTAAACTGTCACTGCAGCTCTTTGGCTAACTAACAAATGGCTGAAAGGCGATAATTAGCTACCATTACAGTCAAATTCATCTAGTTATTTCCTTCTTGTGATAAGTAATAGGGCTGAATGAGTAGCTTCGAAGAGTCAGTCGACCACAGGTGTACATTGGTGCCATGGACTTCTACTAAGAGTAGCAAGTAGGCAACAAATATCCGGAAAGGTCAGTGGTTAAGGCATGATTCCAGCTGTCTACCTGGAAACTCTGCTTGCTGGTCTCAGTCGGACTCTGTTGAGCTCAGAGGAAGTGAGAGAGCGTACAGCAGTGGTATCTCTGATGTCTTTACTGATGCTTCTCTAATGCACATGGTGGCAGAAAAGAAGGATTCCACAGGCAACAATCATCCATTCATTTACATTTGGTTTCACAAACTGGTTTCAGAAAGAAAAATACCTGAGTTGGATCACTGTGTGACTGATTCGGGAGGGGAATGCCAGCCATGTGTCTTCAGTGACTCACTGTGGCTTCACAAGAAAGGGCCTCGTGTACATCCACCTGATCACAAACGCAGATCACCTCACTGAGTACGAAAAATTAGAAACCAACCGTTCCATAACGGCGTCCATAAAACTACTTATCCTCTCAAGCCCAGGAAGAGCCAGCAGCCTTCTCTGCCATAATGGAAACAGTAATTTATACGTTTCTTGAGATATGGGAATTGAAGTTGCATTTCAGGGAGCTAGTATTCTAGGGGGTTTTTTTACATCAATGTTTCTTTGAAACAAGGGTTTTAAGTCATTCTCCACAGTAAACATGCACATCAGTTCCTAGCAACAGGAAGATTTAGAAATTATGTTATACAGGAACTGAAAAATTCAGTCTTAAATGGACACCACACTAATTCCTAAACAGCTTAGTGAAGTTTATCCTCTTGTCCAGCATTCTTTAAGTCTTTTAATAAGCTACAATCAGGATGTTATTTCAGTTAAAAGGCCCTGTGCTGTAGCAAATACTGCTTTTCCTATTAAAATAAGTTAAAATTAGGAGCAACGTCACTGACACAACCTCTTGAGACTTCAGGCATCTCAGTCACTACATCATAACATATAATTTGGGCAAGGATAAGTGCAAATATGCCTTAAAAAGAATAATAAAACATTAACGGAACAGATGCCTTTCTCTATCTACATCTGATTTCAGGCAGCTGCTGCAAGAGCTATTATTAGTGAGAAATGGAATCTCCCCAAACATCCAAGACTTGCCTCAAAACAAACATTCTATTATCAAGGCTAAGACTAGAGCTGTTCCCACAACAAATCCCTTCCAGAAAAGCCCCAGCTTTGTGTTAAAAACTCCGGCCATTTCTAACCATGGTAAATTCCCAAAATTTGTAGCATAAGCCAAATAATTACTCAAAATAATGATTCACTTTTAGCAATCATCAAATTATAGAATCATAGAGTTGGCAGGGACCCCGAGGATCAACCCACCAACATAACAAACCCATAGATTCTCTCCCCTTAGTGGCCTGCTAATTATAGATGCACGTGCATAAGAACAGTCCTACTGACCCAGACAAAAGGCTGATCTAGTCCAGCATTTCACGCCCAACAGTGGCCAGTCATATCCTCCTGAAAAGGAGGACACAGGCCTCCCTTACAGTTTGCCACTTAGCAATGAGAATTTAGTGGCATACTGCTCCTGATAATGGAGGTTTCATTTATCTATTGGACAGACCTATCCCCCATAAAATTTATCCCACCTGTGCGTATGTAGCTGCCGCCATATCTTGTGGCAGCCAATTTCATTAATAACGACTCTTTTCACAAAGAACACTCTTTCTGAGACGGCTCGGTCGGTAGAGTATGAGGCTCTTAATCTCAGGGTTGTGGGTTTGAGCCCCACCTTGGGCAAAAAAATGCTGCATTGAAGGGGGTTGGACTAGATGACCTGCGTGGTCCCTTTCTATTTGATGATTCTATGATTCTACTACTGCTATTGAAGCTCAAGTTTATTGAGCCACACATTAAAATTATATCTATAAATACACATACATAGGTGATTATGGGGTGCTTTTCAGGCCAAGGGAGCCGGTGTTTGTCCACATACAGCTTTCCGGGTCATGTGGATAGCATGACTAAACTGCTTCTGGTGCAATGGAAGACTGTGACAAGTGCCAGAGCGCATGGAAATGCCATTTACCTTCCTGACACAGCGGTACCTATTTATCTACTTGCACAAGTGTGCTTTCGAAATGCTAGATTGGCAGAAGCCAGGGCAGGGCAATGGGAGCTCATCCCATGACATGGATTCAAACCTCAGTGGTATAGACCACAGTGCCACCCGTGTCCATACATATACATATACACCCCCCTTCATTTCAGGCAGATTGATTGATCGATTTAAATTTTCAATCCTGCCTAGCTTTCCAAAGAAACTCAAGGTGGCTAAAAATTAAAATAGCAAGACAACACAAAGCAAAAACAATCCCTGACTCAAAACCAATCACAACGTCAAAGTATTACCATAAAACTAAATACAAATGTAACAGTTCTTGTCAAAATAAAACACAAAGTGAACAAATGAGTGCAGCTTAGGGCCTTTTTAAAAAGCTGCATCTTTAGGAAGGATAGGTCCTGACACATTGTGCCTGGCAAGACTTTTTATAGGGTGGCTAAAGGTAAAAAGGTAAAGGACCCCTGGATGGTTAAGGCCAGTCAAATTCAACTTTGGGGTGCAGCGCTCACCTCTCCCCTAATCCTAGTTAATACCAGCCTTGCCCAACAAGTTCAAGAGATCTGGAGTAGGCCCTCAAATTATGACAATAGCATATCAAGAGAAACATACAGAAGACTTTAAAGTACAGTGGTACCTCGGGTTAAGTACTTAATTCGTTCCGGAGGTCCGTTCTTAACCTGAAACTGTTCTTAACCTGAAGCACCACTTTAGCTAATGGGGCCTCCAGCTGCCGCCACGCCGCCAGAACACGATTTCTGTTCTCATCCTGAAGCAAAGTTCTTAACCCAAGGTACTATTTCTGGGTTAGCAGAGTCTGTAACCTGAAGCATCTGTAACCTGAAGCGTATGTAACCCGAGGTACCACTGTACCAAGGTTAAACTGTTAAGGGCTTAAAGAGTTAACATCAACAGAAAGGCCTGACAGAAAAAATAGCCCCGTAACCAGCATCAACACTAGTCAATCTACTATTGGCCACTGCAGCAAAATAACTTTCCTTATCAAACACCTCCAACCCCCTAAAACCCCATCATTTCCTGTTCCTGAACATGTGAGGAACAGGTCAGGAAATGAAGAGGCTCTTGGGATTTTGAGACAGACACGTTTAACACAAAAACATGTGTGTTTTTCTGTGACTGATAGCTAAAAAACTGTTAAGTGGTACATACAGAGGAGCTGCACACTTGCATACACTCTCATTTGTACAGTAAAACACACAATTAATGGAAATAATGGTGACTGCATTTGGAAACAATGCTGGCCACAGTTAGCACAGTTAACACAGTTAGCAAAATTAGGTTGTATATGCCTTGCATGATGGTGACCACACACTTTGAACACTTCACTCCTCTCATCCTGGAGCAGGGAATCAAACGGCTAATTCTGTGTTACATACAAACCAGAACTTGTGGTTTGTTTCTCCCCAACAAACCTTGATCGAGAGGTCTGGGCTGAATTCAAAAGTTAAATCCAACTATGGATTCCCGCACGTCTGGTCCCAAACACACCTCCTCATTATTTCTGATAAAAGCCCCACTAGGGAAGCCACTATTATTAGCCACCACGGCACAAAGTGAACTTAAACAGAGATTAAAATAAGAAAAAGAATTTGCCTAAGGCTGTCAAGATTATTTCATGGACGAGGCACGATTTGAACTGGGAGTTTGCTCAGCCCATAGTGGGTACTAACATAGGAAGCGGCCTCACTGAACTATGTTGCTACAACTAGTTCAAAGAGCAGCAAATTCCCTAAATCAGAAATACAGTCGTACCTCAGAAGTCAAACGGAATCTGTTCCGGAAGTCCATTCAACTTCCAAAACAACTTCCAAAACATTCGGAAACCAAAGCGCGGCTCCTGCAGCCGATCGGAAGCCACGGAAGCCCCATTGGACATTCAGCTTCCAAAAGAACGTTCCAAAACCGGAACGCTCACAGTTTTACCTCAGCTCCCGAATGCCTTGGGAATTCAACGTTCCAGCTCCCAAACGATCAAAAACTGGAACGCTCACTTCCGGTTTTTGATTGTTTGGGAGCCGGAACATTGAACTCCCAAGGCATTCAGGAGCTGAGGTACAACTGTAACAGCATATATATTTCACATTAGAAGGATTCCTACTTTACAAATCAAAGCATTACTGTGCTGTTCCTTTTGTAGAAGAGTGAAGAATTTGTAAACGCCACAGCTCCACGAATGTGATCCTGAAAGAAATGCCCTGATCCATTAGTAACTGACACTTTAAAGGGTGGGGCAGAAGAAAGGGAAATAACACAAGTTATGCATCTTCCACAATCTCTGATCTCCGTTAATATTTTTTGTCTCTAGCGTCATATCCAAGATGTAACACGAGCGCCATCCAGTGGCCTGTTTACATTCCAAGGAGGCAAACAATACAAGTATTTGAATTACGTGTATTAATTCTAGAGATGGTGCTTTTAACATGGCATAATTTCTAAACTGTGGCATGATTTATTAAAAATGGAACAAACGAATTCATGGGCAGAAGCAGACTCATCATAAGCAGGATGGAAATGTCTGCTCACAGAGGACCTATAAATAGGTCCAGATTAATGATACAACATGCCTCAATCTAGTGTTGCAATATGTATACATTTTTCAATAGTTTTGTTTACAGCTTAAGGATTTATGATGCTAAAAGTAGATACCAGTCCAAAGGAAATGGCCTCAAATATGTATGTACCGTGGGTGCAAGCTTAAAAACATCTAATCTGGCAGCCACCAATGATTCACATGCTAATGATGTAGCTTAAATATAAAATGTTCTTTATTCTGTTATTCATAAATTAAGCAGAACCTTTGAGGACTATTTTTATATTATTTGTGCTTTGGTCCCATGGCTTGCTATTGCAGCAATTAGGTAGGATGGGAGCTATCAAGAGCTACATAAACAAAATATTGTATTTTTCGCTCTATAAGACACACTTTTCCTCTCCTAAAAAGTAAGGGGAAATGTTTGTGCGTCTTATGGAGAGAATGCAGGTGGGAGGCTCTGCTCAGCACTCCCTTTAAAGAGCCGTGTGGAGTGTGTGGGCTGCCCTTTTCCCTCCTTGGGGAAAAGCCCTCAAGAGCCGCACACACAATCCGCGTGCTCTTTAAAGGGAGCACGGCTCTTGGTGGAGCCTTAGCCGCTCGCAGCCTCTCCCAGGCAGGGGATGAAGGCTCCCTGTGCCCTGCGGAGGCTTTGCACAGCTAAGCCAGAAGCTAGAACAGCCAGTGGGATCGCAACATAGCACTCCCTCTAGCTTCGCGCGAAGCCTCTGCAAGGCACGGGGAGCCTTCATCCCCGTGCCCTGCGGAGGCTTCACGGGGCTATCCAAAAGCCAGAACAGATAAAAAGCCTCTAGCTGTTCTGGCTTCTGGGTTAGCCGTGCGAACCCTCCGCAGGGCAGCAGGGAGGCTTCATCCCGCTGGCCTGCGGAGGCTTTGCGCGGCTATCCCTGGCTTTTGCGGGAGGTGGGGGAAGGGACAGAGTGCACGGCTCTTTCCCTTCCCCCACCTCCCGCAAAAGCCCGGGATAGCCGTGCTCCCATTAAAGAGTGCGCGGCTCTTGCGGGAGGTGGGGGGAAGGCCAGTAGGCTTGCTTTCGCTGAAGCCAGGAGGGCAAGAGAGATAGGTGCGCACCAATCCCGCTTGCTCTCCTGGCTTCAGGGATAGCCCCGCAAAGCCTCCTGAGCGAAGGTGGAGGAGCGCTCCCTCTTAGCTCAGGATGCTTTGCGTTGCTTTCTTATTTCTTGTTTTCCTCCCCTAAAAACTAGCTGCGTCATATGGTCTGGTGCGTCTAATACAGCAAAAAATACGGTACTTTAAAAAAACATGCTGTTCTGCCAGTGTGGCGGCAGTATTACAGCAGGGTTATAGGCCAATACATCATTTCTTATAAGCAAATCAGTATAAAAATATTGGTTTCCTTGCAACTCACCTGGGGGGTTGTTTTCCTAAATGTATCAGTCCCTTGTATCACATCCTTTATTATTCTTTCCTTGAGAGTGCTGTATTCTTCTGGACTCAGGTTAATACTTTCCAAGGACTGATTACAAGATGGGCACTGCCCACTGCAACATCAATCAAGCCACAGACAGGTATCAGCAGCTTATAAAATTAAACCTGCAAAGTAAACCTGATTTTCCTTCAAACAATGATTGAGGAAAAATGTTATATACCAAAAAATTGCAAAAAACATAAAATTAAAAGGTGCATTTATTCATGTGTTGATCGAAAACTTGCAGGACCATGTTGGATCCTTGTTCAGATGTAATGCTAAGCTATGGTTTAGTACAAAGGTCTCCTAGTGTTGTTATCGACTACAGCTCATTATCCCTGCCCATGGACCATGCTATCTAGGGCTGATAGGACCACAGGTTCCCCACTACGGCAGTAGTGGTGGTTAAGACCACAGGTGTCTTAAGTTCAGAAATAATGCTAATTTGTGGCTGAAAATAGAAATGAAAACACCAAATGTCATCCTCACAGGTGTGCTAGATGAGGAGAGGAGGAAGCACATGAGCCCAAGGCTTGTTCAGGTAAGCTAAGCCATGATTTAGTGTTACACCAAAAAAAAGGCCACACACTGCCTTGCCCAAGAGTTAGATGGAGTATATAAAAATGAAGATTTTACGATTATAGAGTTCATTTATTCATCACACCTCCTGTTAGCAGATATTCCTGTGGCACCAAGCCATACATGCAGTTTCTATTGAACTAAAGCTTCAAAAATCTAGACCAGGGTTTCCGAAACTTGGGTCTCCAGCAAGTTTTGGACTACAATTCCCATCATCCCTGACCACTTGTCCTGCTAGCTTGGGATGATGAGAGTTGTAGTCCAAAAACAGCTGGAGATCCAAGTTTGGGAAGCTCTGGCTTTTTTTTGGGTGGGGTGGGGTGGAAGAATGACCAGAATAGCAAAAATAAGGGAATGGCAGAGGTATACAAAACTAAAGGACACTATAATGCAGGGTGGTGAACCTTTTTTTGGCTGTTGGGGCTACATTACCCAGAATGTAGCAAATAACACAACACACACATAAGAGGCTTTTCTCTCCACAAACTCCTCAGCTGATTTATGCAGGAATTGTAGTGGTACTGTATTTTATTCCCCACTGCAGTCCTGGGCAGAGGAGTTTGAAACCAGTGCCGTGAAGGGAGGAAAGCAGTGTCTTCTCCACTGTTCAGGTGACTGAACTCAAGAATGATGGGGTATGATTTTACCTGTCACCACAGACTGAGGACTAGAAAACAACTGAAACCTCCATATACTATGTAATGCATGAAGATGTCTGCCACTGTATGTAGTTTACAGCAGCTGGAAAATGTTCTTCTGGTTTTTCCTTTACAGCAATGCATTCTTCTCTAATACCTTTACTTTGTCTCCACTTCTACTCCTATTACACACTGTGCTATTTTCACTCACTTGAATTCAGCAGGAATCCTCAGGACATTCAATAATTAAAGATATCATAAAATAATTGCAACAATTCAAACTTTTATTTTGGTGGTTACTGAACTTACACATTTCTGTGTGATTTCACCATTTAATTTAAAGCACAATCCTATACATGTCTTTTCAGAAGTTAAGTCTCATTGAATTAAATGAGATTTACTCTCACGTAACTGGGTACAGGATTGCATCATCACCATCATCATTTATTATACCCCAACCATCTGGCTGGGTTTCCCCAGCCACTCTGGGCAGCTGTCAACAGAATAATAATAATAATAATAATAATAATAAAGCGATAAAATATCTAACATTAAAAACTTCCCTAAACAGGGCTGCCTTCAGATCTCTTCTAAAAGTCAGATAGTTCTTTATTTCCTTGACAACTGATGGGAGGGTGTTTCACAGGGCGGGGGCCATTACTGAGAAGGCCCTCTGTCTGGTTCCTTGTAACCTCACTTCTTGCAGTGAGGGAACCGCCAGAAGGTCCTCGGAGCTGAACCTCAGTGTTTGGGCAGAACAATGGGGGTGGAGCAGCCACTAAATTCCCCTGTACAAATTTATATATGCACAAATTGTCAGAAACAATTAAAAAAAACAACAGTTTAAGCCAGGGCTGAAAATCTTTGATCAAAGTAGTGATAAGCAAAATTATTAAATAGCGCTTCAAGGTTTAAAAAAAGGTTTACCTATGTTTGATTGTAGTTAAGCTTCCTTTCCAGTTTTCTCCTGGAATACTACAAAAAATTGCACAAAAATTAGAATATGATATTATAAATTTAATCACAGTCCAAAAGATGTACCTCTTGTGACTAGTTCCAAACTTAGGCAACAATTCTATGCATACTTACTTGTCAGTAAAGTATTTTGATTATTTGGGACTTTTAAAGAACATGGACCCATCTGCCTCAAGGGAAGGCAGAAGCAAGCAAGCAAGGCCAGGCCAGGGAGCCTCTTCCACCAGCTCCCTGTCAGCTAGAGATAATTGTCACTCTACATTTTAGAGCATTTATTTATTTTACTATTTTAAAATTGTAAACTACATTGGGTGCTTTGGCAGAAAGGTGGTGTGCAAATGCAATAAATAAGCAAGCAAGCACATATATAATCAAATGCATTAACTGCAAGTTGATGCATGTTTACTCGATGATCAAATGCATTAACTGCAAGTTGATGCACGTTTACTCGATGATCAAATGCATTAACTGCAAGTTGATGCATGTTTACTCGATGATCAAATGCATTAACTGCAAGTTGATGCACGTTTACTCGTGCATAAAGGTAAAGGGACCCCTGACCATTAGGTCCAGTCGTGACTGACTCTGGGGTTGCAGCGCTCATCTTGCTTTATTGGCCGAGGGAGCCGGCGTACAGCTTCCGGGTCATGTGGCCAGCATGACTAAGCCGCTTCTGGCGAACCAGAGCAGCGCATGGTAACACCGTTTACCTTCCCGCCAGAGCGGTACCTATTTATCTACTTGCACTTTGATGTGCTTTCGAACTGCTAGGTTGGCAGGAGCAGGGACCGAGCAACGGGAGCTCACCCCGTTGCAGGGATTCGAACTGCCAGCCTTCTGATTGGCAAGTCCTAGGCTCTGTGGTTTAACCCACAGCGCCACCCGCGTCCCTTTACTCGTGCCATCAATTCTGCAAATTCTGAGCAAATATACCTAGGAGTATGCCAGACTTAACTAAAGGTAAAGGTTACATGTCCACAAAAGCTTGAAAATATCATTTAACATCTACCTATTCATTACGTACGTATTCTGGAGGCAGGACTTTTGTAAAAGGTTGTAGATGTTATTTAACCTGTACAAGGGTGTCAATAGGCTGCAACAAAAAATATTTTAAAATGATCTTAAGTGGCTTTGTCCAATGGCATTCTTTAATACGCCTGAGGGAGTGCAGGTAGAGATCCAAAGGAACCAGAAAGTGGATCCAAGGGATGTGAAATCTGGTAGGTTGTTGAAATACCTCTTTGTATTGTTGAGAAAAATAAGGAGGAAGTGATTAACACAACCGGTCAGCTTATGTTGTACAGGCATGCGCCCATGCACACACACAAAGGGAGTTAGAAAGTAGAACACCCTTTTCATTAGTGAGCATTTTGCTCACCTCCACAGGGAACCTTGCCTTGCAAAAAAAATACAATTAGCCATATCTCTAAGTTCGCTGTAACTAATACCAGACACACAGACACAAAATTAGGAGACCTACCTAAGTATGTGACACATGGCATGCATTTACAACTAACAATAAACAAAACCAAAGGTTAACAGTTGCTTAGAGTGATCAGATTCTGAAGTTTGTATGATTTGAAATTGTCTCCAGGCAAGTCTGGCTGAATCAGATCAGCCAGTTACCTGCAACAGGACAAACTTACCTTTCAAACCACTGCTTTATGCTCTGCATTAAAGCTTCCCCAGGATATACTTGATTATCTCTTAAGTAGGAGAGGATGTGCATGAGTTCAGTTTTCAAAATGTCATCCTTTACACTTCTGCCAGTGTCGAAGAAAATCTGTAAGGTATCCAGGTTTGGCACCACGTCCTTAGCTAGCATCTCATGAAACAGTTCGCATGCAAGATTTATTTCCCGGTTAAGAAGGGCCCCCCTGATGCAGTCTCCATAGTTTGATTTTGAAGGGGTCATGACTTTTTTTAACTCCTCCAGAAGCGACAAGGCCTCCCTCCAGCGTGGTGTACCACTCAGACCTCTGATGAGAAGACCATAACCCGATGTTTCTAAAGTCTTAAATCTGGCTTTCAGAATGTCATGGACATCGTAAATCTCCTCCGTGCTCCCCTGAGAGACACACAGGCACAAGTACTTCAGCAAAATACTGTATTGAATATCTCCCTCTCGTTTAGCCACTGCAGCCAACAAGGATTTGGCCACATCGATGGGGCTGTTGCAAGCTATCATTTGCTCAAACATAAGCACTTCAAACTTCCTCAGTCCCTCAAATTGTCCCTTCAGCTCTTCCCATTCGCCAGCACTCAAAGGTTTTTCTGGAGGATGAAGTGTTATCCGCCTCGAAAGGATGGAGCGCTCTGAATCTTCAATGGCTTCACGGGGCACTGATCTCCTCTTCGATGCTCCAGCAGCAAACAGGTTGAAAGGGCGTGGAGAAGAATAGTCTTTCCCCACTCTGGTCTCCCTTATACCTTCACCTTTACCTTTAAAACTCAATTTGGTAGTTCCTGGACGAATTCTGGGATCCACTGGTTTTGCACACTGATATGACGAGGTGAAAATGAAGCACCCCAAGACAGTAGGCATCTGCTGATGCTTCGGCATGGGATAAAACATGTGACTTTTCTTCAGTAACTTCAGTAGCCCCAAGCTGCTTGTTTGGTGAAAAAATACCATGATGCAAAAAAATAAGAATGACACCGATGGAGAGAGGACAAATTCCTGAAGGAACAGCCCAGTTATGTAGTTTGTGGAGTAGAGGTGTATTAAAACCCTTATCAAAACTGAGAAACGTGGGATGGGATGGGATAGGATAAAAGTGAGTAGTCAATTTAGGTGTTTCAGTAAACTGAATCAGCCTTCATGTAGTCTTCAGAAAGAGATGCTGTAAGCTCATTTCAAAGTGAGAGCATCCCTTTCCCCAAATGTAAAAAAGAAAAAGAATAGCTTGATATCAGCCCATCTTTGATGTTCTTTCAGTTGCTATATCTACACACTGAAGTAATAAGCACAATGTGAGATTTTCATTCAAATCTGTCAAGAAACATAAAAGCAAATAATATGAACAAAAAAATCAATACCCCTCCAAAATGATACAATATACACAATTGCAACTTCTGTCCAAAATTCCTCCTATCTACTAGTGTTTCTTTTTCTCAATCCCTAAATAGAAAACTCCTTTTCTTCTACTTTCTGCAGCTTCCAACCATCCTGAATGGTGTAACTGGCATGAAGGAATTGCCTATCTTTACCTTAAAGGCAACTCAATCAGGGTTAACACAAAAGTTATGTTTCCAATACAATCCTACCTTCAAGTGGTTTGGCATTATTTTTCACCCTTAAGATACTGTGGCTAAGTTGCAGACACCACACCTCAGGCTTGTGTACCCCTGCTCTCCCCTCTCTTCGCACCTGGCCATGTGTGATCATAAGCATCCACTTCTGTTTTCAACCACACTTTGTTATTTTGTCTGAACAGGGTAATGTTTTTACCATGGTTCATTCAAACAAATCGGGATCATAAACCATGGTTTGATTTGGGTATATGTGAACAAACCGTAGTGTAAACTAATAAAATTTGCTCCAGTTTGAACAAAACAACAAACTGCTATTCAAAACCAAACCAGAGGCTCCTGATCGCCTCATGGTTATGCTGCAGGAGGAAATGAGGGCATTAGTTCGTTCACATAGCACTAAACCATGTTTATGCCTGAATGTAGCATGTCTGCTGTCATGCTTGACCCCAAGCCACCAAGGTCCACAAGCTTAATTTCCTGCTATGGAGTTTTACTGTTACACAAAGCCATGATGAAAGAACACAGGTGACTACATTTCTGGCTTCACCAGAAGGTGAAGTCTTGAGATGTACTACTGCTTATACTGACCACTGTTGTAAGAAAAAAGCAGAAACACACGGCCGATCAAATACTGTATCTATTTTCTTCTATAATTACAGACATTTCATGAATAGCAGCAACTGCAATCTCCATCCTCTGTTCCTCACAAGAAAAAGCTGGATGCCTCTGTTTTTATTTGTCTCTACAAAGATGGGGGAACTAATGCACCTTAGGAGGGGAAAATCCGTGATATGAATACAGTATTAAATCACAGGGCTTAGCCCTACTTTTGCCATCCCCTTCAATACTTGTGGCAAGACAGAACTGAAATAAAATGCTCAGTGTAAACAGCCAAACACATTATTACTGCAAGCCACGACAATTTCCAAGCTGCAGTACAGTGGATGCTCTAGTCTAGGCAAACTCCCCGTACCTGAGATAACTAAGCACATGGCATGCCGGGAATTGTAGTCTATGTGAGCCGCAAACCCTCTGTGCCGCCTCCCACAGCCACTTCTTAAAGACACTACCGGCCCTTTCCATCCAACCGACCTAGATACGTGATCAACGGGGCCCTTCTTCATCGCACGGAAGGCATTAACTCAGCATGGCAGAACTATCTCTGGTCAAGAAAACGCCATGCAGCGGCAAGCGCAGCGGTAGCTCCCTCAAGCTTTTTTTCCTCAGAGCCTTCAGCCAATTGGAGTGCTGCATTGAGGTCGGCTGACGAGCACGCGGGTCTCCGGGACTCAATTAACGACGAGCGCTTGCGGTAGCCATGTTACTTAAGGGAGCCTTGTAGCTTTTTTTTCTTTTTGCCTGCACTCAAGATGGCGGCAACGGAGCGGCCGTCACGTGACGCAGGCGCCGTTTCCCGGATGTTGGTCTGTTGGCGGCGGCGGTTGTCGGGAGAGCGGTTGATGGGTCGTCTGGGACGGGAGTATCGCGGGACATGGACTGGAAGCAGGCGCTGAAGAGCCGCTTGGCCGCCAGCAACGACCGTGAGTGCGCGCGCAGGGATTTATAGCGGTGAGGCGGGAGGAGGAGGACAAGGACAAGTGTCAGCGCCTTCCTTCTTCCCTCACCGACGGGCGGCGGAATGGCCAACTGACCGTTGGAGGCCGGTTGCTGGCCTTTGGCGCTTCCGCCACCGGGCCGCCGACCCTTCCGTGCATCCCTTTCAGGGAAGTCTTTTAGGAGTTTCCAGTCCCCACCCTGAAAGGATTCCGTCCCTTCGTTAGCGGTGCCCCTGAGTGAACAGAAATAGCGAAGCTCTCTGCCTTTGGCGGTTTTCTGACTCCCTTATTTCACCTTATTACTCTTATAATTCATTTTTTCCCCTGCCGTACCTCTGTCGTAACCCTCATTCAAGGAGGTCAGGCCACCTTCCATGGGTTTCTCTCATTCTTCACAACAAGCCTCTTCTTAAGGTGTGAAGTTGAGATAGGTAATGACTTTCCCCGTTTCACCGGCAGAGCTTCACAAGTGATTTGAAATCAGGTGTCTCTTGTCCAAGTCCAGCACAATGCCAATTACACCACATTGGACCCCATCTGTATTAACTAACTTTACCTGCCAATGGAAGACAGCATCTTGCTACATAGTCATTCTTGACCAGGGGTTGTGTTTTTTTGGGAGTTTTTTTGGACTACAATTCCCATCATCCCTGACCACTGCTTCTGCTAGCTAAGGATGGTGGGAGTTGTAGTCCAAGAACAGCTGGCTACATGTGCATAGCCAAGAATACTTACCGTAACTAACTGACCAGTTGTGTCGGTTTTGCCCCCCCCCCAACAAATCCTCCCCCCCCCCCAAAAAAAAATCCTGGTTATGCATTTGGCTGGATACCCAGGTTTAGGAAACACTGTTGTAGACCAAGCAGTTTTTTGTTTCTATTAGTATGCTACACTGTCATTGGGTTTGCGTTTACAATCCATAATTCAAGTTAAAATTCCTGTTCAATCCACAGGCATGTGTGGAGGAAACAAGCCTACTCTTAGCATGATGATTTTTAATGCATAGAATAATTTTTCACAGTTACTATTAGGCCATAATGATTTTCTGTTGCAGTTCATATTTTTTTGCTTTAACGTCTTCTTGTTTCGGACCCAGTATTACATATTGGGAATTAAGATTGTGACAGGACATCATTGATGGGAGCTTGACTCAGTCTTCAAATCCAACATGGTTCTAGAGTGGCTCTTAGATAGTTGCTACTGTATTATGTCGAAACAAAATAAAAAAATTCCTTCCAGTAGCACCTTAGAGACCAACTAAGTTTGTTATTGGTATGAGCTTTCGTGTGCATCAGAATGCACACGAAAGCTCATACCAATAACAAACTTAGTTGGTCTCTAAGGTGCTACTGGAAGGAATTTTTTTATTTTGTTTCAACTGCGGCAGACCAACACGGCTACCTACCTGTAACTGTATTATGTGACATTGATAAATAACTGCAGTTACCTATGACACCCATACAGTCATCACTTTCCCTCCAATGATGAGGAATTATAATGGTGACATTATAGGCCAGAAGTGGCAAGCCTTCAGGCCACATCTAACATACAAAGCTTTCTGTGGTCCACCAGCCCTCTGCCGAAATCAGGCAACAAAAATGTGTGCCTTTTCTCGTCCTCCTGTCTACTGCTTTCCTTTCAAAGGCATCTCTTCTCGTTCTGATGTGGTGCCATTGCTAAAATGTCTTAACACTGAGGAAACAAGATGGAGAGGAATCCCCAGCCTTGCTCCTCTGTTGATCGGCTGAAGGGTGGGGTGTATGTCTGAATGTGTTTGCCCACCTGAAGGGTGGAGTGTACAGTGGTGCCTCGCAAGACGAAATTAATTCGTTCTGCAAGTTTTTTTGTCTTGCAAATTTTTCGTCTTGCGAAGCACGGTTTCAAAAGAAGTTTTGGAAAAGCTTCAAAAATACCAAAGTCTTCAAAAACCTCAAAAAAGGCTACCACACCGCGTGTAACTGCACCTCTTCAAGCAATGCACCCTGGGTATTAACGGTTTTAAGAAAAAGGAAACAAACTTGCAAGAGGTTTTCGTCTTGCAAAGCAAGCCCATAGGGAAATTCGTCTTGCGAAGCAACTCAAAAAACCAAAAACCCTTTCGTCTTGCGAGGCATTCGTCTTGCGAGGCATTCGTCTTGCGAGGTACCACTGTATGTCTGAATGTGTTAGCCCACCTCTCTGAGGATGTGGTGGTCTCTATGTGCAGTGAGTGTGTGCATACACACATTGAGGCAGTATGCTGGGAACCACAAGTGGGAGAGTACTATTGCCTCTTGTTCTGCTTGTAGGCTTACTATAGACTTCTGATTGGCCACTGTGAGAAGAGGATGAGATAGGTATTTTGACAGATCCAGCATGACTATTCTTGCATTCTTAGTGAGTGTTCATTTTGCAATGCCCATCACTGTCACATAGCTCTCAGAAGGTCAGTCAACCCTTTGGGCAGCCCTCTGGCCAAATAAGGTTCTAAACCACAGAGCCTAGGGCTTGCCGATCGGAAGGTTGGCAGTTCGAATCCCTGCGACAGGGTGAGCTCCCATTGTTTGGTCCCAGATCCTGCCCACCTAGCAGTTCAAAAGCACGTCAAGTGCAAGTAGATAAATAGGGAAGGTAAACAGCGTTTCCGTGCGCTGTTCTGGTTTGCCAGAAGCGGCTTAGTCATGCTGGCCACATGACCCGGAAGCTGTCTGTAGACAAACACCGGCTCCCTTGGCCTAGAGAGCGAGATGAGCACGCAATCCCAGAGTCATCTGCAACTGGACCTAAAGGTCAGGGGTACCTTTATCTTTACCCCGTTACAAGCATTTGTATTGTCTTTACCAAAAGCAGTTGCTTACGCCATTACATTGTCTTGGGCCCTATGTTTAGACTAGCTCACCAGGCTGTGTGAGATATACAGTACTCTTTGAATCAGAACGGAAAGCCTTTCAGAGGATTGTTTGGGTGAAGCAGATTAGTAACTTTTTTGAGAACTTTAGAATTCCATGTCCCCAGGGAAAGTACTTTCCTAGTCCATCTCAATCTGGTAGAGCCAGTGAATGGTACCCACAGCTGATATTTCCTTCCATGTAATGGCTTTGATTACATGACCATTAGGGATTGTCACACTTGAGTGCTTTCCTATTCTATATTTACTTATTTATGTTAGATGATTTATTGTATCAGATATTGTAAAAAAAATAAAAAATTGAACTGATCTACAACAAAATGTATTTTTGCTGTTTCCTAAAATGGATGGTAGAATCATAAAATTTAGAGTTGACAGAATGGGTCATGTAGGCCAATCCCCTGCAATGCATGGTACATGAGGCTAGGATTTTCCTTTTATTTCTGAAAAGTTTTGCCCCACCTTTGAGGCCGCCAAGGCAGATCTCCAATTAAAACACAAATAAAATAAAAAAGAGGGAGGAGATAAAAACAGACACAACAGCGACAGGGGAAGAGCATTGAGTCAATTGAAAAACTATAGTGCCACATCAGGAGATTAAAGAACTCCAAACACATTAAAAGCATACCCACCCAAAAGTCAGAAGAGGGAATTTCATAATCTGCTGCAGCTGCAAAGCCCTACTCTTGTGTTCCCTCCAACTGCACCTCCAAGGGTGGCAGAATACAGAACCAGGTAACCTCAAAAGTTGATCACCATTTGCAAGCAGGGCACCAGGCACATTTGCGAGCACCTCAAAAAGTGGATGCCATTTTTTGTGCCTGGCTGACACTCAAGGTTTACTGAAATGTATGTGCTTTGAAGCCTCAAAGTATATGTTAAGGACAGACAAAATGTTAAGGAGTTTAACAATAATGAGTAGAGTATTTTGAAAACTGAAGTACAATACCAGTATTTTTATTGTAAACACCAAATTAAATGTGTATTAACAATTTCTTCTAAAAATGTGATATTAACAGTGTGTCACTTATGTGAATTGTATATTAGTTCATGCTTATCAAAATAATAAATAAAAAGTGTTGCCGAGCCCCCTGCCCCGTGGTGACTAGACATTCTGTTTTGGCGCCCACAACCCAGGTCCCAGAAGCCATTTGGCTCCTAGCTTTTCTATCCCAGTTTCAAACACTGATTCATTATGCTATCTCAGCTCCCTTTTAAGAGGCTAGAAAAGGCCTTCAGTGTTCCTCTCCTTATGGGACTGTAAGGATTGCATTTCTCTATGTTAAATGGCTAAGAGAGGTTGCTACTAAAATGCATAAAATATTATGCAAGATTGACACTGGAATTCTAAAATTGACGAGGGACTGAACTACATGTGGACACAATTTATAGAAAAAACCATTTATAAATTGCTCTGAGAGGAGGAAAATAGCTCTGAGAGGAGATTCTTAATTTCCCCTTCCACTGGCTAAACCACTCACCATGACATGTTTTTTTCTACCTGTAGAGTTACAAATACGGTATATGTGTGTCTCAAAGCATCCATCAGACTTCTGTTACAAGTAAATAGAAATAATATGTTGTTCTGCCCTAAAACCTGCAACCCTTCTCAATCTGTTAGCACAGCTGTTGTGATGTAGTAGAACATTCTAACAGCTCTGGGAAAGAGCTCAACAATAGCTTTTTAATAATTACTAAAGCTTATATGGACAAAGTGAAAAGTCACTCTGGGAGGCAAAGCTTTCATGGGAGCTGTTGTATGCTCTTAGCAGGAAGGGATTTTGCAGCCAACGTTGCTTTGGAGACTGAGAGAATATTGGGCAGAGAAGCCAGAGTGTTTGCTTGTGTGTGTGTTTCAAACAGGTATTTGACAAATCATTTGGCTGCAAGTCTCTGGCATTATTATACAAAAGCAGAAATAAATATTTTGCATATGGAAGTACGTTTTGCTATGAAATGTAATGCATCCCATATTACATTAACTAGCTAAAAGGAGTGATCAAGAGCTGAAGGATGAAGAGATGGAGCTGTTTACAAAATACTACCTGGAATGGAAAGGAGGGAGGAAAAATGCCAGTACATCCTATATGAGCATACCACGATTTTATTATAGGGTAAGTATGGTTTTCAGTGCTTATTTGCTCTCCAGTTTAAAAGGGGGAAAGTGTTTACCTTTGTTTTGTGGAATCAATTTGCTAGTTTCATATTACCAAAGGGAATTAAGCACACACATTAATTGGTTCCTTTCACTACAAAGTCCATTGACACAAATAGCCTAGATAACCAAGGAGAGGAATCCTACTCTATTTTGTTTTGCACAAAAGTGTTGTTTAAAACAGATTTCCATAACTAAGATTTTCTGTGGCTGACTCATAGATTCTACTCCAAATAATTAATTCTTACACACACACACACACACACACACACACACACTTCTTCCATCTGAGTAATCTCAGAGCAGTTTGCAAAAAAAATAATAAATCAGTAAGGTAGAATAATATTAAAAAATGAAACCACTGTAAAATTCTATCAGCTGTAGCCAGCAATGTGTCCTATTCAAAGGTGGAAATTAGTAACCATCAAATGCCTAGGTAAGCTTATAGGTCTCAAGCAGGTATCAAAAGCTCATCAGAGTCAGTGCCTGCCTTATTTCAAAGGGGATCAAGTTCCATAGAGCGGGCACCATTACAGAAACGGAACCCCCTCTGTTTGCTTCATATCATGGCTTAACTAACAGCAGTACCACCAGTAGAGCTCCCACCCCACCCCCAGTGGTATTAGCAAACAAGCAGGTATACATGGCAGCTAATGTTATTTTAGCTATCCAGACCCATTCTGAATAATACTGCAGTCTTAGTAAACGGAGATAATGCATTACAGTTTTTGTCTATCTATACCGTGTCTGGATGGGGGGTGGGACACTAATCCTCTACTACTTGTCCAAGTGAATTCGCTGATGAGTGCAGCTGCTTCTTACAGGTTTGTGGTGTAAAGAGGGCCTGTTAAAAGTTTCACCAGTAAGCTTTAAACATTTTGCATTATGTGTTCAACAGGGTGGATTGATTAAAATACATGATTTAAAGTGGCCTTTTAAATCAGTGTGATTTAAATAAGCAATAAAAGGCCACTTTAAATCATTAATTTAAATCAAGTTTCCCACCAATACTACTTCAGATATTTCCAGAATAAATGTGTAATTATGACCACTAAATCATGTTAATGTTCAACCAAATAGAATATTATTTACATTGCTGTGTCATTCTTATAATCAGACCTTTTGTCACTGTATATGTTTTGCATGCTATTTTTTTCTTACTGAAAGAGGGAACATAGAATCATAGAATTGTAGGACCTCAAGGGATCTAGTCCAACCCCCTGCAGTGCAGGAATCTCAACTAACGCATCCATGACACATGACCATCCAACATCTGCATAAAAATGTCCAATGGTGGTGCGTCCACCACAGGTTTCCAATTTTCCCTTAGAAGGTCTTTCTTACAAACAATACTCATGAGAGTTTGTGAAGTTAACACTGCAATTCTATGCATATCTGCTCAGAAGGAAGTCCGATTGAGTTTCTCTGTTGCTCACTCTCAGGGAAATACTGTAGGTGTAGGATTGTAACCTGGCACTGTTGATGAGGGAGGCTTCAGCATCAGTTTTCCATCCCCAGTGCTCACAACGAGAAGGTGGAAAATGAGGCGGAATGGCTAGCACAGCAGTAAGTTAAACTGCAAACCACGCCCCCTCCAAGCCGCCCGATTAGGCGCTTACCTGTGGGTGTGGTGCGCCAGCCAGGTGAGTGGGGCAGGGGGCGTAATGCCCCCTGCGTGACACAGAAATCGCGTCCCACCCACAACACCTCCCCTCTTGGATGAGGAGAGGCTTTATCATCTTTATCTTTATACCCCAGCTTTTTCCCTGATGGGACTCAAGGAAGCTTCTAGATAAAATTAAGAACCATTGAAAACGGAAAAAACCAATCATTAAAAGCAATTAAACATTGATAGAATTAAAACTATACACATATATAAAATGGGATTCAAGGTGGCTTCCAGGTAAAATTAAGAGCCATTAAAAACAGAAAAAACAATCATTAGAAGCAATTAAACATTGATATAATTGCACATATATAAAATCTGTTAAAACCATGCCAGTAATTACAATAAAAACAGCATGGCACCAGCCCTTTCATTAAAAGCAGTCAGTTCCCAAAAGCCTATTGGAACAAGCAAGTCTTCACCTGTCGGCAGAAGGACAACGGGGAGGGAGCACAAGTGTATTTCAAAGATTGCAATGTTGCTCTGTTGTGCAAATGTCTGCACCTCTTTTTCTTCAATTGAATGCTGTTGAACATCTATTCAGATAGATTGGTATGCTGGAAGCATCTGTCCTGTTTGGCAGGGACTTGTCTCATGTTACATTTTTGGACAGTTTATCCTGTGGTTTCTTGTCTCATGCTTCTTGGTACATCAAGTGCGGGGGAAAGAAGCCTACCTTGGTGTAGGGGGAAACCCTGTTCTTGTATTTGAGGAAGACTGAGAGATTTGTTACCCCAAATTCTTGGGTTTTGTAAAACCCTGTCCAAAACATTCATGTGCTAACCATTCTCTTGGGGATTCTGCCCTCTGTTCATTGCATCTAGCATGACAAGTACTTGGGAGAGTCCTCTTCTCCTCTGCTGTCCCTTCTTTTGGAAGTGACTTTGCAGCACAGAGCTGTTTGAGGCCTGCAGGCACAGACACACAGTGCAGATCTCTGCCCTGGACTCAGTCTGCAGAGACCACTTTGCCTTTTTTCTCCAGGAACCATTCCCAACTGTTATGGAGGGAGAACTGCAAGGCAAATCCAAATCATCTGGTCGGGCCCCTCGTGGCCCCACCTGGACAGATGAGGAGACCAGAGTCCTATTGGGTCACTGGAATACCTTGCTGATCCAGCGCCGGGTTCAGAACATGCCCACCAACAGTGATTTGTATGCTGTCCTAGCCAAGAAGATGGCTGAGGAGGGATTCCTACGCACGCGAATCCAGTGCAACAACCGGATCCGAGATCTTCGCAAAGCATATCGCAAGGCAAAGGATGCTATGGGCAAGGCAGGGGCCACGCCAGTTCGCTGTCGCTTCTTCAGGGAGCTGGATGAGATCTGTGGAGGAGAAACAGAAACTGGCCCCTCTTCAGTGAGTCAGGCTGTGAGACTCCAGCCTTCCACTACCACAGTTCAACCAGGGCCTTCCTGGCAACCTATACCAGAAACTTCCTGGAAGGTGGAAGAGGACTCTGAGATGGAAGCAACCTTTGAAGGACTCAGTGATGCCACACAGCCCCTCCAGGAGGTGCTGAAGATTAAGGTGGAATCTGAACTTGAAGAGGTTGCTTCCTTTCAGCTGCCCCTGCAGCCTGTTTCTTCATCTTCCTCCAGCACAGTGGCAACTGCATCTGCCTTGGAAGAAGAACTACCATCCGCTTTCCAAGAACCAGACACCCTAATGCCTGCCAGGTCAGCTTCTGCTCAGGCTCCACAACTATTGCCAACCAGTTGCAATTCAGAACAGAGGTTAAAAGCAGGAGTCCAGGACAAAGTACTCATAGGTGAGTCTTTTTAATCATTTGTCCACATTTCTCTCTGAAAGAATACCCACTGCTGTAATTAAGCTTCTATTTCTCTTTGCTTCAGGCTTTTAATCTAACAATGCATGGAAAGAGAGGAGGGTTCATCATGTTACTATATTTGGTGATGGCTAGAGTTGTCTCTGAAATTCCTCCTCAGCTCTTCCACGTAGTTAATTTCACTTCCATAGTAAAGTGTCCTCAAATTGGTCATGTCCTTAACCTAATTTCTGCTGACAGGCCCAAGGTTTTGCTGGATGAAGCTTCTGCTTCTCTTTCTAAAGGAATCCTTTATCATGGATTGAAGAAGGCGGTTACAAAATTCACCTGCACTCTGGACTTTTGTTTCAACTGTCACTGAAACTATTTTGGCTTGCAAACATGAAATCATAGTGGGATATTCTATTGCCATCAATCAACCTATTGTTGTTACCAGAGAAGGGGTCCCAATTACAAAGACTGGCTAGACATATTACCAATGACATTACCACTAAAAGCATTCCTTTTTCTGACCTCTTATTTGCTAACCATAAATATAAATTATTTTGCTAACATACCCAGTTGGAGGTAGTGAAATGATAGCAGAAAGTTCCCTCTCCTTGAACTCCTTCCCTCCTAATTTCTGTTTTGTTTACAGTAACTGTGTTCATGTGCTCTTACTCTTGCTTCTTCATCATTTGTGTGTGTTTGTTTTCTTTCCCCCCCAAAACAGGGAGACCAACAGGTGACCCAGAGGCAGCACTCAGGCAACCAGTGCCAGCCATGGACAGGGTGGCACAGATGAGGGCTAGAAGACGCCGGGCCAGGGAGGAAACCATAGACCGCCTGCTGGAGGAGATAAGAGCTGGAAGAGAGGCCATGGACACAACATTCCGACTGTTCCTTGAACAGCAGCGCTCATTTCAGAACAGCCTCATCCGGGAGATGCGACTGGCAAGGCGAGAACAGCGTCAGGCTGCTGAAGCTGAGCTCCGGGCTCGCCAGGAAGAGTGGCAACAGCAGAGGACTCAACGGATCCTGGACACAAACAGAACTGATGCCGAGATAGTTCGATTCCGCCAAGAGCTCAATCTCCTTAGACACAATTTTATAGATTTCTTTTCAGCAGCAAGATCTTTCCCCACAGAAACCACTCCTGTGCCTGCCCGGGGGGAGAGTCCTGGCCCTTCTCGATCACACCAAGAAGGCTACACGCCCAGAGCAACTGAAGTGCAAGCATCTCTTCCAGGCCCATGGGTGCTCGGGGTGCCTTCAAGGGGGAGGAGAGGGAGACCAAGGAGACGTGGTGGTGCTACCAGGAAGCAGGTCCACAGAGAGTAATCACCATGTGACTGAGCTAGTGCTTTTGACGGTCTGCTCATGAAACTGGTGCTATTCAACATTCTGTCTACCTCTTTTATTTCTGCACTGACTGTCAACCTCTTTGGTTTCTTCAACTTTTTAAAATGTACTTGAATACACTCAGTGTTACGGCTTGCATTGCTTTTTGTCTTTATGTAGCGATGGTCATTTTTATTGTATGCTTTCCAGTGATTCTGTAATTTTCTTCTTTTCCTTCAGTTTCTGCAATAAATTCTTTATTCACAGAACATTTTGTCATATACTTTAATGTCAGGTGACGGTGCACATAAATCTGATAGATGGGCCTTACAAATGTGAGTAGAGGTTTGAATCTGGTTTGCAGTTAGGCTCAGATTATTGATGGGAAGGGGTGAATGTGCACATTCAGCTACACACAAGGCATTCTACAATTCATTTAAATTTGCCGCATTATTTGAACTGTCCAATAGCAAATACATACTATTCTTGATCAAAAATCTTCATAAATATGATCAGCTTTTTATTACTACATAAAAGCTGGTAAAATTGACTAAAATCCTAAATCCAAAGATCCTTGCAGTTAGATTACTGCAATGCATTATACGTGGGGCTCTGAAGACGGTTTGGAAACCTCAGCTAGTACAGAAGTCAATAGTCAGGTTGTTCACCGGGGCCGGAAGGGTTGAGCATATAAAACCAACTCTGAGCTGACTGCACTGACTGCCAGTTAGTTTCCAGGTCCAATGTAAAATGCTGTTTTTGACCTATAAAGCCTTAAATGGCTCAGGACTGCAATACCTCAAGGATTGCTGTTCCCCATATGAACCAACCCAGATGCTGCAAACTTAATCTTAGGCCCTTTTTTGTGGACCCCTGCATGAGAAGTCTCAGGGATGACCTCCTGTTTGTGGAATGCTGTTCCCAGGGAAGCTCACCTGGTACCATTTGTATGTCTTTAGGCATCAGGAAAAAACTTCCCTCTATAACCAGGCATTTGGTCTTTAATTATCCTTGCCCCCCCCCCCTGCCTTGGTATGCTGGAGCAACTCAGCCGGAGGGAGGTCCATCTCCTACTGTACACAAGGTGGGATAAAAATTGAGAGTTCTTAACATAAAGTGACTTCCATACTGTATTTTCAAAGGTGCAGGGGCGACAGGCTTCTGAACAGTGGTTGCCCTGCCCTTGTCAAATCAGATGGACTAACTGGGGCTCCTTAGAATAATCTCCCCTGATCTGATGACCTCCCATTGTAGTTGGACTACAACTTCTATCAGCCCCAGCCAGCATGGACCAGTGATCTGACTCCGAATAAGGCTGTTTCTTACAATCTTATGTGGCAGAACTGTGCCTTCTCTTACTGAGGTTTCTTCAGAGGATGGTGGAATGGGAAGGAGACACACACCTGACCTTCTGGCAAGAGAAGAACCTCTTTTCATTGTTGCCTCTTAGCCACTGCCTGCTACAAGCTACATTGGTTATGGAGTGGAGATGGGTAGTTCAGGAAATCAGATTTACCCTGTCCATTTTGACACGTCTACTTGTCAAAAGAAGAGAAAACAAACCTACAAATAAAGTGACTTCATGCAATAATTCCTGTAGCATGGATATAATCAGTTTTGAGCTATACATTGTAGTTTTGAGTTTTCAAAAGGATGTGAAAAGGACTGGTTCTATTTTGCAGGCTTGCTTCATTTTGTTGTGGTGGGACCTTGCATATTGTTGTCAAGCTTTAATAACTTGTATAATCATGTGTTTATATACAAGCTATATTAGGCACATATTAGACTTGGGAGTTTGAATTCACTATTGCTATGCCAACATGCAGACAATTTAAAAATAGTTGAGACAGCTGACATACACATCAATCTACTGTTTTTCTTTGCCACCTTTGCATATTGAAGAAAAGTCGACTAATTTCTGTTGTGGCCATGAACCATGTTTGCATGCAATTTTTTACTGTAATTGCCCAGCCTGGGTTCTGGTCAGTAGAGTTGTACCACACTACAAATAACATTCATTTCTTTCTTTCTTTAGCTGCCAGCAGAAGATGAAATTTTATTACAGAAACTAAGAGAAGAATCCAGAGCAGTCTTTTTGCAGAGAAAAAGCAGAGAACTACTAGATAATGAAGAACTGCAAGTAAGGGGGGGGGGAAATGTGTTTCTTAATCTCAGGTAAACAATTCTTGATCATTTTGTCTTGCGATAGTTCCCTAATTTTTTGCCTCCATCCCCCTTTTTAAGAATTTGTGGTTTCTGCTGGACAAGCATCAGACATCACCCATGATGGGAGATGAAGCAATGATCAACTATGAAAGCTTCCTGAAAGTTGGTGAGAAAGCTGGATCCAAGTGCAAGTAAGGCGCCTATATTTTCAGGACTTAGGCTAGTCTGCCCTTAGCTTAAGAGTTCTGGATTGTCTTGGTCAACATTCAAATTGCAGGTTGTTACGACTTAATTTTTATTTCTCCCTTTGTGTGCTGCTTTAAATTTGTAGGCAGCTCTTTAGAAGAGCTGTTAGAACATACGGGAACTTAGGAAGCTGCCTTATACCAAGCTCATTGGTCCATCTAGCTAAGTATTGTCTACACTGACTGGCAGCGGCTCTCCAGGATTTCAGAGAGGGTTCTCTCCTCATGGCCTTCCAACTGATTCAGCTATGGGGAGCAGTGATAAGAGCCGGGGGTGGCAGTGACTGATGACTAGTGAGCCTATGGACTGGACCAGTTCAACAGTAGTGCTGATACTGGTGGCAGTGGGCAAATAGTACCTCAGGAATGAGTTAAGCCTTTCTACATCCCTGTTTGCTCATATTCTACCTCAGTGTAAAATTCACATAGTTCTGCAAGGATATATTGTTGGCTGTCAGAAGGAAGTTCTGATAAAAACATCATTTGAGCAGCTGTAAAGTGGTTGGAGGGGAAGTACCATTATAGGTAGCAAATTAAGTTGTTTTTTGCTGTGACCTTGTACGCAGTAGGGCAGCAGAGTGCTTTTATGTGTTTGGCAGAAGCATCCTGATAGTGAGTATAGGACAGCAATCCTTGGCATACTCATGGCTTCTTACCAGAACTGAGGTGAAAGCTCAAGCCAGTCAAATATCAAGCAGATGACATGAGAGAGGTATCGAAGAGGATACATTTTGCCAAGACTTAATGCTTGCAGAGTTTATTATAATATTTCTTCAGGATATAGCACCTTCTGAGGGGCTCTAACAATGTGGGCATTCAGTCCACAACCTCAAACCCAATTTGACGGTGGTTTTCAGTACTTCCCAGTGCAGCAGTGGTAATTGCAAACCCAGCCACATGGAAAGCCATACCTGTGGAATAGGTTCATGCTTGGTTCATTAGATTTTTCACCACACTGTTGTTGCTTTTACCCGTAGTTGTTTGCGTGGTGAACATTTCTGGAACTGTGTGGGAAGTTGCTTTCCATAAGGATCTGCCTTCTGTTTCTAGGTGTAAATCAGGCCTAATCAGGTGTGAATCAGGCGGGGGGGGGGGGATGCTGCTGAGCTTGGTTGCTGCAAGTTCATGTACTGTAATTCATGAACTGGAATTTACGTCAGATTAGCATTCAAACTAGGATGTGGCTCTGAGACATTGCTTAGGCTTTTGGTTAATTATTACTATTTGGATCAGGAACGAAAAGCAGTAATGAATTGCACCAACTAGGTTTTTTCCAGAACTGCTGTTCAGTGTAGGTGGAATCTGTGAGCTTCTTAAGTGGGTTGGTTTCCTGTTTGTGTCCCATGTTTCCATGACACACCCAAGGTATATCATGGTACTCTCCCTTCCAAAGACCCACACATACATCAGAGTCCCACAACATAATTATCAGGAAATTGTGTAAATTATGAAACTGACTGAACCTATGGAAGACTTACAGTGGCTCTGCAGAACTTCAAAATTGTTTTCTTTTCTATTTCACAGGCAGTTCTTCACAGCTAAAGTCTTTGCTAAGTTACTTCACAACGATCCCTATGGAAGGATATCTATCATGCAGTTTTTCAATTATGTGATGAGGAAAGGTGGGTCTTTTTCTGTTTTGAACGTATTATCATACTTTGTTTCACTTTGCCCTTGGCTTTCTTTGCCTCAAAACAGATTCTGTCATGTATCTGTATCTGTTTCACAGTGTGGCTATACCAAACGAGAATAGGTCTCAGTTTATACGACGTGGCTGGACAAGGTTACCTCAGGGAATCGGTAAGTGATGCATGTTCAACATGTCGCCTGCATAAACTGAAGTGCTTTTTCATGTCTTGAATTGTGGGAATGTATTTGGTATTTACATACAGTTATGTATGCAAACTAGAATGTTTCAGGTAAGCAATATTCTCCTTTAGTTGTTTCTTGGAGAGAGTGCAGTAGTCTTTTTCTGCTTAATGCAGTTTGCATATTAAGTACCTGATGTTCAATGAGTCTATCTGATGCTCAGTTCCAAAGAATCACAGTTCAAGGGTTATCTTAACTGCTCTGTACTGGATAGGAGAATATTATTTGACAAAGCTTTGGTAACCAACCTGCATCTTGCATTGTGTTATGTTTGTGGCAGTGAAGCCTCTCAGCATGCACAAGCATCAGGAAGGAAGGGTATGTGGCATGAAGGGTGGCTAGAGAGTCGGGTTCTTCTGGAGTGTTCACTAGTGTTTGCTTGTTGCATCCTTACAACGCCTATAGGAAGCAGCTGGAGACAAATGGTCCATTCCAGACCACTGTAAAGTACAGGATAAGCGTGAACAGCTGCAGCTCAAGTCATGGTGACACCTATACCTAGGGCTGCCATATGTCCGGAATTTCCCAGACATACGGGATTCGTCAGTTGGAAGTGTTGATTTTCTGGTGAATTTCTTGAAAAGTAGCTCAAAAACTTCATTAAAAAACAGATTTTGTAAAAAAAAAAAAGAGCTCTACAACTCTGCAATAATAATAATAATAATAATAAGCCTTTATGCCAGATTTTCACTTTTTGAAATATGGCAAGCCTACCTATACCATAATCAGATATGTTCTTGTTTCATTTCCCAGGATTTAGAAAATTATATTCTGGAACTCATCCCCACATTACCACAGTTGGATGGTTTAGAGAAATCCTTTTACTCATTCTATGTCTGCACCGCAGTCAGGAAATTCTTCTTCTTTTTAGATCCTCTCCGAACAGGTAAGTTCAATTTGCTTTGCTTTTTTGTTTGTTTATCTTGATAATTAGATTTTAGTTCTACCTTCGTTCTACCATCATTGGCCAGGTTTGAATGTCTATCTCCTTCCATTTACTGCACCTGTTGGGCTCTGAGGGAACTGCAGACCAGGAGCAGTGAAAGCAGAGCAGGGACCAGGACCCTGGGCCGGTGGGCAGGCAACACCTGCTGACCAGCAAGGTGTGCTGGGGCAGCTCTATAAAGCCTGCCTGCCTGCCCTGCGGGCAAGACCAGACTCTGCTTGTAGCTGCAGTTGTTTGTAGCTGCATCCATCTCCTCCCACCTGCTGGACTTACTGAAGTTAGGTAGACATTCAGTATTTTTCACTGTGTACATCTCCCCCCCCCCTATATTGCAGTAAAACTGGGGCAAGTCTTGACCTAAAAGGCAGCCTATGAATAATGTTTTAGCAAGGCAAAGGGAAATTGACAAAAAATACAAGAGAATACAATACTTGAACAGAGTACTTTTTCTTTCTTATTAAAAGTATATATTCATCTGAAATAATACTTACTTGGTCGATTAGTAAAATTATTAAATGTAATTCTCTCTGTGTTGGCTCTTCGAGACTATATGAAGTACTAATGATGAATGTTTTATTTAAAATGGTTTAAAAGTAACATTTGTTTTTCTCTTACAATTTTGATTGACTTAAAGGTTTCCAAACATTAAAACCATTTCCTTTGATTCAATCCCCTTTGTCATGCTAAGTGGAACCTTTCTTGATGAAGCCCCTGAATATCCCAGTCATTAAGTAATAAGTGATTTTGAGGGGGTTAATTTGTTTTTGTTTTTTCTTCCAGGAAAGATAAAAATACAGGATATTTTAGCCTGCAGTTTCCTTGATGACCTATTAGAGGTAGACATTTACATTTATATTTACATTTCTTGTTGTGTTTCCTCATTATACTTGCTGAATGCTTACTCAGTATTTTCATATTTATTCAGTTACGGGATGAAGAACTTTCTAAAGAAAGTCAAGAAACCAATTGGTTTTCTGCTCCTTCTGCATTGAGGGTTTATGGTATGTACAAGAATTTGCATCATATTGTCACATCCTCACAAAGCAGCATTTCCCACAAACATTTTTTATATTCCTTTTTTTTTCTTTTGTTCTGGCTATAATTTTACATGGTACAAATAAAAGCCCTTTTGCCATACCAGTTTGGAATTGCAGCTAGGTGTCATGACACTGTGGTTTGTATATGCACTTCTTCCATGAGAGCATGTCATAAGGGCAGGGATCGAGGAGGCAAGATGGCAATTGCCATGGCCGCGCAGAGCTCCTGAGGACAGCCAGCACCAACTGCGCTGCCTGGCTAGTCCCTGTGCTGCCAACACTGCCACGATCGGGGAAGGGAGACTAGGGGTGCCCAATGCGACAACCAGAGAGGCTGCACGGAGCGCCTCCCCCCCAAATGGCCTCGACCCTGCCAGGACCGGGAGCACCCCATTGGTGGCCCAGTGGAACTCCGAGGCCAGAGGCCTCCAAAGCCGAACAGAAAACACAAAGCGAAAAGGAGCCCCCCACTAGCCGGATACTAGCTTGCCCTCACCACCACCAAGAGAAAGAGGTAGGAGGGGGCCAGAGAGGCCTTGAGGAATCGTGCAGCTAGCCCAGGCCTGACCCCAAGCCTACCACACCGGTGGCTAGCACGAAAAGAGCAGGCTGGGGCCCAGGGGGGAACAGTGTGCCGGAGACTACCCCAGGAAAAAACAAATGCATCACAGGCCCTCCCCGGAAGAGGAAGAAGAAGAAGAATTCTATTAATTTATATATTTTTTAATTTTTTAAAAAATTAAATTTTATTTGAAGAACTGTATTGGCGTCCATGCGGGAGGCCTGAACCATTGAAGGCCACTCCCTGGGAACCCCAAGGAGTCCCTAGTGCAGGATGACAGCGCTTTTATTGATTATTGGATTACCTGCAGTGATCTTAGTAGTTTTTATTAGCTATTTAGTATGACTAAGTATTTAGCATATATTTATTCCTGTCTCGTGTAAACCCAGGGGTGGGAAACATAAAGGCTGTGGACCATAACTAGTGCTTCATGGATGTACTGTTCTATGCTGCCACCATGTGGTAAGTTGCTCATAAGCGGCACATTTGAGATTCTAGAAAAAAGCAAGATTGACTCATGGGCCTTACATATCTATTGCTCTATATGTAAATGCAAGCTACTTAAAATCTTGTTTGAATGCATCATTACAACTTTTTCATTCAGCCCTTACTTATACAGCTCTCAATCCACAGTGTTTGCTCTTAGCACACCTCAGATTTTAAAACAGGAATTCCTCTAGTTTCTAAAGACAGCATTTCTCTAGTTGTGGCATGGTGGGTTATGCTGCCCTCTTGTGCTCGTAGACAGGAGATGCAGGTCTTTGTCCATTAACTGGCACTCCACATCTCTAGTCATTTGACCACACAACAACAGATTGACACAATTACAGCTGCCACATAATACACCCGTTCTGCATTTGTAAGAACTTGATCATTTAGTGTGGCAGCGCCTACACTGTGGAACTCCTTGCCTGTTGAGATCAGGCAGGCACCTTCACAGTACTCATACAAGAGGGAGGCGCCAGCAGGCTTAGGGGAAACCAAAGGCTTGCAGAAGTACAGAAAACCGAAAAGAGGGTCTTAAAACAGCCTATTCAGAACAACACATGTTTAGTGGCCATATAATGTTCAGTGTTGGGGGGACGGGGGAGTGGCGTGTCCTGGAAAAGGGCATGGCTGCCTGCCTGAAATCGTGAATAGAAGCACTCCATTCTGCAACATTTTGTTGAGGTCCCACTTGTAAATATTAAGCACTGTCACTACAAGATGACATGGCTTTATACAACCCCACTACCAACCATCTTCATTAAGACAAAACTATGCCAATTTGTGCAGTAGAAATCAAGAGGTTCTCTTACTACAAATCTAAAAAGTTGTAGCATGTTTGTTCACGAATCCTTTGTTATGAAGCGGCACAAGAAATTGTTACTGCATTTCCCCCACCCCCTTCTTTCCCCCCCTCCCTGCAGGACAGTACTTAAATCTTGACAAAGACCACAATGGGATGCTTAGCAAGGAGGAGCTCTCTCGATATGGAACAGGGACTCTGACCAACGTATTTTTGGACCGTGTCTTCCAAGAGTGCCTGACCTATGATGGAGAAATGGTACTTTTCTCATAGATGCGTGATAGAAGAAATATCTTGCATTTCTTGTAAAAGCAAGGTTGTGGGGTTTGGGTTTGGGTTTGGTTTTTTTAAAAAAGTTGGAACTCCTCCACTTTTTGAAGCCTATAACATTATATGCATGCTAACAAAATAGAATGAAGGCAAAATTCTCATGTGAATGGCAGCTAAAAACCCACACACTGCAAATTCATAACTTTTTACAGCAATTGTAAATACTCAGGACCCTTAGAAGCAAACTGGTACTTATGTGGGGTCTACAGAAAAAGGCATGAACGAACGTTAACAGACTTATTATTCAATGTTCTCAATGCTCATTTGCAAAAACCAAGGTATCTCTGAAGGAAGAAAAATGCACATTTGTATTCTCTGGCCCATTCTGGTAAAACAACACTTCACCGGCTGAAAACTCCCACCCCACCCCCATGTTATGAACTTCAACATAGATTCATTTGAATGGCAGCTAAAAACCCACACACTGCAAATTCATAACTTAGCAGCTAGCTGAATAAGAAATCTCATTGTGATAGGGAGGACAGTGGGCTCTTAGTTACCTCCTAATGCCAAAAGCAAGAACAGCAAGTAACTTATAAGTTGAAACTAACAAACAGCCTTGGAAGCACAAACATACAGCCACTAATATAGAATTCACATTTATAAGACCTTGCCCTCCTTGTCAATCAGCAAAGTGGCCATTGTTTACCTCCCTAAGTTAAAAATACAATTAGGTTATTGTTTAGAAAGCTGCTGCTGAGTTTTGAATAAAATTGCTCATTTTGGGGGGAGATAATTCTTACAAGTACATGCAGAACTGGAATCGGGTAACTGAATTGGTGGTAAAAATAGAACAACGGGAAAACATAGCTTTTGTTTCTGTACCCAATTTACAACAGGAGACCTGTGTTGTCAATAAGATATGCTGCAGCATGTTACTTCTAGTAAAATGTATAGAATTTAGGACACTAAGCTGTAAGATACATTTCAACAAATGATTGACCAGCAAATTATTAACTGGCTAAATATTATTTAATTGCCTAACACATGAATTCAGCTTTAGTTGAACTAGAACAATGGTTGGCCATTAGAAGACTGTGATAGGCTGTTGTTCAAATGTTCATGGTTCGTTTAGTTCAGACTAAGGGACAACCTCACGAGTAGTTCTAATAGAAATCTATGGGTATGTTGCCTATCCAATAAAAAAGCATGTATTTTCTGCACACCCTTTTTTTCTCAGCAGCCATTTTCTGAGTCATGCTGTCTTTCAATGAAAACTAACTGCTCCCCTACAAGGAAATAGCCACCAATTATGTTCTGCTTGCAAAATCAATTTAGAAAGTGGACTATAATAAACATGATTGCATCTGCTTTTAGGACTATAAGACGTACCTGGACTTTGTACTTGCATTAGAAAACAGAAAGGAACCTGCCGCTCTGCAGTATATTTTCAAGCTGCTTGATATAGAGAACAAAGGATACCTGAATGTCTTTTCCCTTAATTATTTCTTTAGGGTAAGTCCCTTTTTGTAGAGGTAGGTCATTTTTTTGTACATGTGTTGTTACAGCCTTTGTGCCTCTACCTAGAGATCAGCAGGCAATTGCTTTAAACTACCAGTGTTTGAGGTGAGGTTTTTGTCAACTTTAAAGAAATATATAAATGTTTAAAACTTCACATTAAGAAAGGGAAATAATTCAGAATGGCTTTTCAGAGCACATCTTACATAAAGAAAATACACCACTGTGATTTTAATTAAATACCAGGTTTTGCCTTTTCCGTACAGCTCTTCTTTTTAAGGTAATAGTCTTTGATGACTCTAATGGCTAACTTCTATGGGATGTTAATATATTCTGTCTACCAGTAATAATGGATAAGCTGTGGTTCCTATATAATCAGAGGGCAGCTTTCATACAATAGCCTGCATGTTTTAGCAGGCTCTTTCTAAACTTACATTTTCTCATTGACTGGAACTCACTCAGATGATCCTGTTATAAAAACACACCTTTATGAACCATGACTATACTATTTCCAGCAAATAAGTACTTCTTAGAGGATCACTGAATCAGCAGTCTCACAGATCTGCTGATGCTAATATTAAGTCTTAGGATGTTACACCACTAGAGATATTTAGTAGAAATGTTTGTTAAATTTAAATCCCTTTCTCCTTTTTACGGGCGCTAAAATGGCTTTCAGGTTTAATTCTTTTTTTTGTAGGGCATGTCCTTTTGTGAATTTTGAAGATAAAATAGTGACTCCACTGTCATCCCACACAAGTATATATTTCATTCAGATTAAAGCAATCAGAGCAATTCAGTCTTGTTTGTAAAAGCTAACCCCCTTAATATTGATCACCTCCAATTCTGTGCCTACTCAACCAAAGTATTTTGCTGCTAATGACTCAGGAGTAGGATAATTCAACTAAAGGTTTAGAGAAAGAAAATCTGGAACACTTTCAAAGCTTTTACAATAAATGCTCTGCAGGTTTAAAATACATCCAGAGCTGTGTTCTTTTAGCAGCATGAAACAGATTAATTCTTCTATAACAAACATCAATTGGCCCTTCATCTTTCAATTATTTCTTCTTCCAGTATACACTTTATAGTTAGTCTCAAAGTTTGAGGCTAAAAGCCTATTTTAACAATAGGCCTGCTGCTTGCTTCAGTTCTAATACTTTTCTTCAAAGTGGGCTAGAAGTTGGGAATTGTTGCACATAGATTGAACAGATGGTCAGCGCTTTCTGCTTTGATAGATCTGCAGAGAAAAGGACAGATTTCAGTCCCTGCCTATGCTTCACGCAAGGGGAATGAACACAGGCAGCATACCTCTCCAAACAGATGATAAAGGACAAGATTCTTATAAGGCTCAGTGGAAGCATATACTTCGAATGTTTAAGGTCTCTGGTTCAATCCCAGCACCTGCCATCACAGGATATTTGGTAGCAGGAACTGAACAAGACCTCTACCTGAGACCCTGGAATACTTCTACCATTCTGGGGAGACAGGGCTAAATTATATGTATGAATTAGCACATAGTAGAGTTATTTATCCATGTAACACAGCTTATTCGCTCTCTTGGATTTGAAAACATGCTGTCTTGTTTTCTGAACATATGTTACACCTGTTGCCATAGGCTATTCAAGAACAGATGAAAATTCATGGGCAAGAACCAGTTTCTTTTCAAGATGTCAAGGTTAGATTTCTATCAAAATTTATTTGTATGCAGTAGTATGAGAAAGACCTGACTTTCTGAAATGAGAGCGAGTATATGTTTCTTTGTACTAGGGTCAGTATTGTGGTAGAATGTTGATTCCATAGTTAATGTCTTAATAGTAATGAATTTGGTACAATATATTTTTGAATGTTTTTGGAAAAAACAGTAATATTCTATATATCTAGCCTATAGGCAAATAGAACCTTCAGGGAGATCATTCTGCGGTATAAAGTAACAGGCCTAGAAAGCCTCTTGCCTAAAAAATGTTAGCAGGCAAATACTTCACTTATTATAATTATCCATGTAATGTTAATTGGGTTTTTTTAGAGGATACTTTCATTTTGCTACTTTGATTTCTGAATCCATCTTGAAAGTTGAATGGAAGAACTGATAGATGCTTGGACATATGCCTCATTCTCATCACCTAATGAATGAGGCTATAAATAGCAGCACAAGTGGGGGAAACGATAGCTGGTGCCCCCAAAACTCATAGCAGTCACTAAGGGGTGAAACCTCTACATGTAGCTGCTTAACCAGAACTCTTTTGTCATGCCACCATAGATCCTTTTGCTATTTGCAAGCAAATAGCTTGCCACCTTGGACAGTTTAAAGCAGCATGCACTTGGTGGCTGTATTGTGTGTGTTGCATTGTGTCAGTTGGAAAACATGAATTGATTTGTGAGGCAAGCTTTTTACTGCAAGTAGGTAAGGAAGTCTTATCATGGCGTCAACAAAAATTACCTGTCCTATGCGAGACCCACTGTTGAAAAAGATCAACACTTGGGAGACAGCTGTCGCATGGAGCAAATAAATATAGCTGTACATCTGCCCTTAGGTTAGTGCATGGTTCGGCAAACTAAGGCCCGCCAGCCGGATGCGGCCCACTGGGCTTGTTAATCTGGCCTGCAAACCTTGCGGGCCCTGCCACCCGCTCGGTCAGTCCCTGCGCTAAACCAGTATGGTGCGGAGGCCTCGCCGCATGGGGACTGACTTCCACAACGCTGGTGTGGCCGCCAACCCGACACTGGAAGCTCCTGCAGCCAATCCAAAGCTGCGGATGCCTCTGGGCAACGCCCCTTCCCTCCCGCTTAGGCAGCCGCATATGGTCAAGAGCCAAGTGGGAGGAAGCGGTGGCAGCGGCATGGGCTCTGCACCCCAGGGAACCCCTGGCAGAGGCAGGGGATGACGCTGCTGAAGACAAGGCGGCGTGAGTGGGAGGGGGGGTCCTTTCGGGAAGGGGGTCCGGCCCCTCACAAGGTCTGAGGGATAGTGGATCGGCCCCCTCCTGTAAAAGTTTGCTGACCCCAGGTTAGTGTATACAGATTCTAAATTTAATCTAGGTCACTGCCATCCCCCCCAAAATGCATTTATTTACGGGAGCTGATGACCACTGCTCTTTATGCTGGCTGCTAAGACAAAACAGGTCTCATTCTTATCTGCTCAGTAATTAACTCAAACAATGTGGGAGCAGCACTGCAATAAAGAACTTTACTAGAGGAATTAACTGTGACTGTATTTTGAAAGCAAGTATGAACACATCCTTCGTATATTCAGTTTACACTCCTTTTCAGCCAGGATGTGCTTTACTACTAGAATTGAACACCAAAGCATGAGGGGAAAGTGAAATTAAGTGTTACTTAATTATTTTGATTTTTTTTTTAAAAAGTCCTTGTACTGGTATGCAAACATTTTTATCCTATTCGACTTACATTAAAGAAACTCTTAATTTTTGGTTGCTTTTTCTAGGATGAAATATTTGACATGGTGAAGCCCAAAGATCCTTACAAAATCTCTCTTCAGGACTTAATCAACAGTAGTCAAGGCGACACTGTCACTAGCATTTTAATTGATCTTAATGGCTTCTGGACCTATGAGAACAGAGAGGTTCTTGTAGCAAGTGACAATGACAACACAACAGATCTTGATGATACATGATTTAACAGGAATAGACTGTATCCATGGAGATCTGCCCAACTGATACAGTGACCATTTAAAGCTGAATAATGTATTCATTACCCAAATAAATGAAGCTTCCATGTAGCTCCAGATGGACAAGTTTTGTATAAGGCTTGTGAGATGGATCTTCTCTGAAGCAAAAAAGGAAAAGAGTACTGCTGTTTGTTGAAAATTTAATTAAACGTTTACAGACTTTTCTGGTAAATTAAGTTTATTGAAATTATTCCTAAACCTACAAGCCACCTTCCAGTTTAGACAAATTATACCTGCTGGTATAATTTGGTCTTGAATACTCTTTTTGGTTTTGTACTGGGTGCATTGGCATTGCAAAAACAAATCATGTGCAAGAAAGAAACAAATCTCTGGGTCATTTATATCTGAAATATCAGATATGTAGAACTGTAGTTACAAATGTGCAGCTCAATTCTTTTAAAACTACCATGGAAGTAAATACCTGTCAAATGGATAATAGTGAAACCTCCTACTAAAACAGCATCACAAACCTTCATCTACTATAACAAGCAATTAGTGTAAATGCTCATGATGGTGTTAATTGTTCCAAGTGTTGCAAGTGCACAAATACAGGGCTTCAAAAGTCATGGGTGTGTCCCAAAACATGTGACTATCCTGCCAAAACATACCTCTGATGTCTTAAGTAATTGCATGCAGCCCTCCAAGGCCTTATCCAGGAGTAACTTCTGTGGAACTTACTTCTAAGTAGACACAGGATTATAGGCTTAGTAGGGTAAATGTATAGGCTTACTAGAATCCCAGGACCTACTACTGGGTATTTTAATGGCACCTGTGCCTGCTGCATTCATAGCAAAGGTTTGCTAGTCCTATAATAACAACTCTGAACCCAACTGATTATATTATTCAGTTTATAAATTATATTAAATATAAAATTTAATGCATTTACAAGAAAAAGTACCCACTTTCATACCATTTGCATATACTGAAAGAAATAGTAAAGGTAAGGCACAATGATAGAAGAACCTCATGACAATAAGCCCTTCCTATTATATAAAGCAATAACATTTTTGGCAAAAATTATACAGCTGGGCACTCAAAAGGCTAAATAATTTACTGTGATGCCCTGAATAGATGCTTAATATAGGCTTCACATAGTTTACAACTGGCATTTGGAATCTGAATGATTCTTAAATCAAAATGGATGTTCCCTTTAAGATTTTTTTTTAAAAAACAACAACACCAGAAGGTTGTGATGTGCCATTTGTTAAAGCTGTTCTAACATTCTCAAGTTAAGAAGAGCTTCCCATAAAAAAAAAAATAGTGTGGCAGACAAGACTTAAAAACCTCCTCCTTCCCACATGCCTGATAGTGACAGTGAAGGAAAGGGCATGATCCATGAGGTGGTTCTAAATCTCTGCAGTTTTTCTGGCTACTGCTGTGACACTTTTCCTATTTCCATATTACATGGATTTGTAGCCCCCAGTTTCTTCCTGACTCCTGGCTATTTTATACAGGTGCACAGCAAGCTTTTAAGAAAGTGACTCAAGACAGTGGAAGAAGCTATTAAAGGGTGTAACAACAGCCCAAAAAAGGTTTTGTTTGTTTTGCATGGTGTACTGCTTTCTGCATGCATCTCTTTGTGCCACATATCCACAGACATCTGGATCCTGTCCTATATCTGCAAAGTTTTGTGCTGCAGAATTTTGTGAGAATTAGTGTGGATTGTCCTCACAAAAAGGTTCATTATATAAGTTAAATTGTCAGTAGTCCTTGGTCAGGCTGCCGACAAGATCCTTTCTAGATAGAAAACCCACCCTTGTTGACATGCAGTAGGCAGTTCTCAAACTTATTTTCAAATATTTCAAATATAAAAATCAAGTTCTGTCACTGAAACAGTGTCTGTTTAACTCAGAATGAAAAAACACTGCAAGGGTATGCAAAATAATTAATTTAGCATACCTCACTACTTTTTTTTACTACACCCAATATTTAGAGCCATCATTTTATCAGCATACCATCTCCTATCCAGACTATCCTTCCCAACACACATAATAAAGTCAGAGATTACAATGTGAACTTACTCTGTATATTACTCTTACTCTTCTAACTAAGCAATGAGAACATGCTTTAGGGACCCCTTAAGAGGACAGTCCTTTATGAGATAGAGTTTTCAGACAAGTTCTTTTATACAGGCATTAAACAAAGTCACCTTATTTTAAACTATATGACTGGACACACACACGCACACAACAGTGACAATAAATTAAACTAAGTCACAAAGATGCCTTGTGAATTAGTTGCCATTAGTCTAAACTTTCACCTAGGTTTCAGTAAGTAACATTATAAATGCAAAATGACCTTAAAACAAAAAAAGCACAGTGATCAGTCCACAACTGTCAACAAGGCACCAGATGTTCAGGAAAGACATTTCACTTGTTCTGCATAGATAGATCACAGGACCAGTTATTTGCATTTCATAATCTAATAGGTTAAGCAAAATGTCTTAGCCTTTATTAGACAGATGTTGGCTGAAGAGACGTTAAGTATCTCTGACCATACTTTGAAATAAGTTACATTCCACTGAACATGCATAACAGAGCCTACAAACATTTGACAATTAAGAAACGGAGTGTGAGAACCAATGTCACACAAGCAGACTTCTGCTCAAGCAGCAGGGCCTCTTCTGCCTCTCCTCCCCACTACAGCCATTCAAAGCAGATTTCAGGAGTGCAGAGGGGTGGGGACGCTGGAGAAACCCTACTGCATGACCAGAAGTCCATTCCAGTGACAACCAGACACCATTGGATGCTACCCAAAGAATTCTAATGCAACGTTCTCGTTCTAAGCAGACACTGGAGTAATATCTTGTTTGCTTTCCACAACAAGCGGACGATCTCCTTCTGTTTCAAAGTTGAGATTTACAAATGTACTACAGGTTGTAGCCTCTGGCTGAGCTGTATGGACAGCAGTCCCCTCTTGACTCTGGTTCTGCTGCTCTTGAAACCTCCTTTCTGCTTCTTCTGACATCTTATTCTCTTCCTCCTCTTCCTCTTCCTAAAAAAGCAAACCTCACATGTTGTAAAACCAGCAGGACTCCATTAATTCATCTATCCTGAGCACATTAATGTGTACCAAAATCATTTATTGCTGCCACGTTGTTGTTGCTACTACTGCAGCACATTACTATTGCAAAGCTCTTAATTACCCATCCAACAGGAAAGGTCAACTTAACATTAGAAAACATTAATGCAATCTGCATGCTTCTCAACAGAAAGAATGGCAATACTGTTTTGAAACCAAGTTCATTTCCTACAGATCAGCATTAAATATGGAAGCCTCTCATCAAATGACTTTTCCATGTCTGGCATATGGTAGTAAAACTATCAAAGTAGCCTCTGAACAGAAGTTGAGTGTCTGGGATTTGCAACTTTAGGAACCAGTTCTTCCTGAAGCATTTACCTTCTGAAATACAAACAAGCATTTCTTCTACTTACAATGTAAATTAAAGGGAACACCCTTAACTTACTCTTATAAAGAAAAAAAACCTATTACAAATTAGAATATCAGTTGACTTATAAAACAGATGTGTGGTAGTGGTTTCTCAGTTTTAATTGAAACCCCTCACCATATACGTAATTCCTTCCTTCTATTGTAGCAAACTATTTCGTATAATATTATGCCAACGTAGGTTAAAGTCTATTTGGAAAGTACATACAACGAAGCATGTTTTCCTGAAGAGACTGCATCTGGGATGTACTCTTAAGTTTCCCATTAAAAATGTCCTGACAAATGGACTTAAAGGGGAGAGTGAAAACAAGTTAATACAGAAGAAAATGTGTTCACATTGATAGATTTTTAGAGAACTGAAATATGGCATCTTTAAACCATTTTATATTAAGAAACCAGACTATTATGCAGTACATTTTAGTAAATCTGTTTGTAATTCCTACGCTGTTAAAAGGGTACAAAAAGGCACACACCTCCTTCTTCATTCTGTAGTATTCATCTATGGCATACTGGTATTTTGGCGTACTGATTCCCAAAACAGAGGCAATCTTTTCACCAAGGAAGTCACACACTGAATAAATAAAACACATTTATGAATGTTGCAGCCTTACCAAGCAAACTTGTGAGCAGTTTCCCATTAGCATTCTGTACCATCTTATATTTAGTTATTTAAAGAAATGATTATATACCACTGTATCATAAAAATATATCACAGCAGTTTACAACAGTATAAAAACATGAAACATTCACAAAGCAGCAGGAAGGGGTTTCCCCCCATTATTCTACTTCCTTAGTTTCTGTGTCTACTTGTACAAGCCAAAACATGAACCACACAAACTATGGAAACGAAACCAAATAAAAAGTGACAGCACAGAACAGATAATAAAAGACTACACCCTTTACACCTAAAACCGTACAGAGTGAAGTTTGTTTGAGCTTTTCATTAAAATACCCACTAAAAGAGATTGCTGTATGTTTAAATTTTCTTCAAGTGTACCTGAAGGATATTCCAACTCCCCTTTTAGTGAAACACCATGCCCAAAGGTGTTTCAATGATAAACTAGATGTATAAAACAAAAGATGGCAAGATGTGTTGTCGCTGCACAATGGGTCACTGGGCTGCTTGAGCTTGCCTCCTCCTTATACTTATCTGCTCTACAGTCAAGTGAAGAAGCCACAATTGTTCAGCTCAGAGTATGTATAGCTTGCAGGCATCAAATGCTGGATGAGCAGGTGTCCACACACAACCCGAAAAAGGGCAGGGGAAACTACCACAAACTTGCCCTTTTACTAAAAGCTTTTCATCATCCTAAGTCTGTCTACAAATTAAACACACGTCTTCACATAATAACCTGGTGGGTCAATGTGTACAATACTTCTCTTGTGACTTTTTATATATTTTTTTAAAAATACCACCCCCAAATCTGTCCAATTACCACCTGAGACTCCCCCCCCCCCGCCCCGGCCGTGACTTCCTAAAATGATGGAATAAACTGAAAGGGGAAGCCAAGGGGAACAGTCAACAAGAAAGGAGGTCATAACATTCGTTGCAATAAATGGTTGTCTAATTTTGTACCCTAGTGCTGCATCTTTTAATCAACTTATAAAGCAGAACAGAAGGCATGTGTAGAAAATGAAGACTGGGTTTCACTGTAATATATTTTATCAGAGTAATATACCACCCACTCATGCCATAGTGAAGTGTAGGCACTGAAATATGCAGCCCTACGACAAGGCTGTATATTGTCCCCCTGCTTATTTAACTTATATGCAGAATTCATCATGCGAAAGGCTGGGCTGGATGAATCCCAAGCCGGAATTAAGATCGCCGGAAGAAATATCAACAACCTCAGATATGCAGATGACACTACCTTGATGGCAGAAAGTGAGGAGGAATTAAAGAACCTTTTAATGAGGGTGAAAGAGGAGAGCGCAAAATATGGTCTGAAGCTCAACATCAAAAAAACGAAGATCATGGCCACTGGTCCCATCACCTCCTGGCAAATAGAAGGGGAAGAAATGGAGGCAGTGAGAGATTTTATTTTATTGGGCTCCATGATCACTGCAGATGGTGACAGCAGTCACAAAATTAAAAGACACCTGCTCCTTGGGAGAAAGGCGATGGCAAATCTAGACAACATCTTTAAAAGTAGAGACATCACCTTACCAACAAAGGTCCGTATAGTTAAAGCCATGGTTTTCCCAGTAGTGATGTATGGAAGTGAGAGCTGGACCATAAAGAAGGCTGATCGCCGAAGAATTGATGCTTTTGAATTATGGTGCTGGAGGAGACTCTTGAGAGTCCCATGGACTGCAAGAAGATCAAACGCATCCATTCTTAAGGAAATCAGACCTGAGTGCTCACTGGAAGGACAGATCCTGAAGCTGAGGCTCCAATACTTTGGCCACCTCATGAGAAGAGAAGACTCCCTGGAAAAGACCCTGATGTTGGGAAAGATGGAGGGCACAAGGAGAAGGGGACGACAGAGGATGAGATGGTTGGATAGTGTTCTCGAAGCTACAAACATGAGCCTGACCAAACTGCGGGAGGCGGTGGAAGACAGGAGTGCCTGGCGTGCTCTGGTCCATGGGGTCACGAAGAGTCGGACACGACTAAATGACTAAACAACAACAGACATACTTCTGTGAGGAAAAATAGTATTCAGTACCTCCTTTTAAACTTTTAAGAAAACACTGGATAAACCAAGTAAATGGGAGCTTTCATCACTTCACTAGACTTCCTTCTGCGGGTTAAGGAATTATTTGGGTTTTTGCACATCAGTAACTATCACTTTCATGGCTTCATTTCATGCCTGTCCTTTCAGTCTCATACCACTTGGCACTTCATTATAACTTACTTTGTTTTCTGTAGACAGAGAGAGACAGAGAATACATACATACCTGATAGTGTTGATGTGGCTACTCTTAGCATGTGAAACCACAAATAGGGCCCCCAAGTTAGTGTTGCCTGCAATAAATAAAGGTTAAGATCATTTATGTTACGCATCTGAAAGACTTTTAATTTATTTCATGTCTCTCACGTAAGTGGTGTTAGGCAAGTGGAAGTACTCTGATTGTACAAGCAGGGCATCCAATTTTCATTGACCCCTCTTCATAGTACAGCCCTCTTCAACAGTTCCCATACTGTTCCCAACCCTCAGGGCTGCAGTGTGTTGGGAGAATTGGTGGGATTCAGTTGTCCAGCCAGGCTTGAGCAGAAGTGCTTCCACTTGCCTAAGGCTACTGATGAATGTAACACTGAATGTCTTTATTGCTTGACTTGGGTATAACAAGAGCAACACCACCAATGGAAGAGGGGAGAAGCAAGAAAATTGACCTGAAAACACACTGCCCTCATCTCTTCAGCATACCTTCCTCTATTTTAAATTGTTTATCACGGAGATGAATTTCAGTTGCTAAACTGCCAAGAACAGGGCCTTTTTTGTAATGGCACCTAATGGTAGAATACCCACCCTGAATATATTTGCTTGGCAACAAGATACAATGCCTTCTTTTCCCAATGTTCACATGCAGAAATTATAGCTCTTCCAATCAGATAGAAAATCATATTGCAGTAGTACCTCGGGTTACATACGTTTCAGGTTACAGACTCCGCTAACCCAGAAATAGTACTTCGGATTAAGAACTTTGCTTCAAGATGAGAACAGAAATCGTGCTCTGGCGGCGCCTCAGCAGCAGGAGGCCCCATTAGCTAAAGTGGTGCTTCAGGTTAAGAACAGTTTCAGGTTAAGAATGGACCTCAGAACGAATTAAGCACTTAACCCAAGGTACCACTGTACTTATATCCTGTGCTTCTGAATATATGCAGAAATGTAGAAACATAGAAAGCGTCATTAAACCAAATCAGATAATTTGTCCCTCTATCCCAATATTGTCTGATGGAAACACAGTGGTACATGTGTAGCAGCAAAACCAGACACCTTCATTTGCCCCACCTGCAGTAAAACATTTCTCTCCCATATTGGTTTCTCTAGCCACAGCAGGCGCTCTAATTTTCTAACGGTTTGACCTCACCCCCCAATGGCACACTCTTCCATTGTCTCCCGAAACAGACGAATGTCAACAACCTGCACATGCTAGGAATTGAACCTGGAACCTTCTGCATGCAAAGCATCTGCTCTGATCTCACCTCCCCAATTCTGCAGATACAATACGAAAGATGGCAATAGCATTTAGGAGCCAATTTGCCATTGCAAATGCAGAATTTGCCACACCAGAAAGTTTACAAAAATGATATCTTGATATATATCTGATATGCATTAACAATGCAAGGAAGTAAAGTTATAATTATCCCGTTGTAAATAAAAATACAGCGTAAAACATAAACCTTTTCTTCTTGGTAAGTTTCAAAACTAAAGCTATATTGACACAAAGATTGGCTAGTTCAAACCTTACCTGAAGAAACTGATAATTAAATACGAACACTTTAATCTATTCTGGGTATTGATCAAGTCCTTAAATGATGGGCTCAGAATCTTAAGAGCCCTGCATGCATGCCCAAGCGCTTTCATACGGGCTTTCTGAATTTCTTTTGCAACTGCAACTATTTACCCTGCAGGAAGGCCGTCCAAGGGTCCCCCTCCCACAAGCTTTCTGGCAGGGCTTTTCAGGAAAGGGAAAATCCTAATGTGTGAGTGGAAGCTCCAACTACTTCTTATAGCAATTGTAAATACTCAAGACCCTTAGAAGCAAACTGGTACTTATGTGGGGTCTACAGAAAAAGGCATGAACAAACGTTAACAGACTTATTATTCAATGTTCTCAATGCTCATTTGCAAAAACCAAGGTGTCTCTGAAGGAAGAAAAATGCACATTTGTATTCTCTGGCCCATTCTGGTGAAACAACACTTCACCGGCTGAAAACTCCCACCCTACCCTCATGTTATGAACTTCAACATAGATTCATTTGCTATTATTCTTTTTAGCTACCTATGTAGATTTTTGTGCCTGAAAGTCATACAAAATTTAATAGTTGCATTAAGTCATAAACAGGGGTAGGTGAATACATACTTCTGATTTATAAGTGCAGACTTTGAAATAAGTCTGTATTATTAAAGCTACGGTTTCAGACCAGAAGTAAACCATTTTATTTTAGGTTCCGTGTTTATTTGTAAAGAAGCCAACACCAGCCAAGTTCCATTTTTAAGGCTGCTGTGTTTCCATCAAAACTCCTAATATGTCAGTTCACAAAGGCAAATTTAATGAGCAGATGCTAGTCTTTGTAAATGTACCTTTTTATACCACAACTGAAATAATAAGCTATCAACATGGCACTGTCAGAAAACAGACCATTTATTCGTCTGTATAGAAATCCTACAGCATTTTTGCCAAGGCACCAGAGCTCAGCTGGGGATATTCTTTTTCTCTGCCTCATTTATATTGCTGGGGCTCACACAATATGCCACAGGTGACAGCAATCCTTTCTCAGCTGTACCACAATATGATGTTTCGGCACTTGTTGAAGACCTATTTATTTGTCCTAACATTTGCTGGTTTTTAGTGCCAAGCTTCAGGTGTTATATTTTAAATTAATTTTTTCTACTGTGTATTGATGTATTTTTTATTTTAATTTACTGTTGCTTTATTTTGTATATTGCTCTGCAACTCTAGAATGAAGGGCAGTATACAAATAAATAAATAAAAACAAACATTTATCCTATCAAATAATACTATAATGAAAGCAAGTTATGCAGCAGAAGATGGTTCTACAGTCATTTCATTTTAAATTTGTATAATAAAATGTCACACAAAGAAGGCTTATGAAGTGTATTATGAAGCTGTAAAAAGGACGGATTGTTTTTCGCAGATTCTATTCCACTATGCTTTGGACACAGTTCTGCCTTCCTTGCAACACAATGCAAGTCAATAGTACCTCTCTCTGTTCAGAGACAGAATTGCTATTCAGGATGCCAGATCTTGGCCTGGTAATAGGGCACGTCTGATGTAAAATTCATTGCATTCAGTAAAATATTTTCTTCTAGAAACTGAGTAAACACAAAGCAACAAACCTGAATTGTACTGATGGTGTTGACCTAGTTGCATGTTTATTTCAAACAGGACTTTGCTCCTAAATATAAGGCAATATTCAAGAATCCTTACAGAAGCAGTTGAACATTTTAGTGTCTGTTTGTATAAAAAAATCAGCTCTGGGAGGGCCAAACAAGACCAAAAAGGATATGATGGCACTGTGTTGAATATACAACATAGTATATTTAGGCCAATACATTGCTGAAAAAAGCAAGCATCCTTTATTCTGCACATGTATTCTCTGAAATGCACAGAAGGCTTTTTTTTTTGTATGCTTTTATGGAATAACCACTAGCACAAGGAACCTGTGGCCCTCCAGATGCTGTTGAACTCCAACATCTATCAGCGCCAGAAAGCATGACCAATGGTCGAGGTTGATGGGAGTTGCAGTTCAACAACATTGGGAGGCCAGATGTTCCCTACCCCTGTCTCAACCATCCATCATCACCACAAATCCAAAAAAGAGGATTGGTTAAACAAAACTAACATGCCAAACAGAACACTTAACACCCCTCAGGATACAAACAGAAACCTGGGTTCGTCTTGTTTAAATAAGCACATACACTTCTACAGCACACGCAAATGTTCAAAATATTGGTTTCCATTCTGAGTTTCCACTTGATCTACCCAATTTTTATCAACTCATCTCTCCCGCTGCAGTCTCTCCAATGCCCATTCTTCACTTTTCAAGAAAGTTCCCAACACTAAGGAACTGCTTTTTGGTGTATGGGGGAGGAAGGGAGGGAGGGAAAACTCCATTATAAAAGCAGAGTTTCATTTGTGCTACTCTGCATCCAAGCCATTATCTCAGTACAGTCGTACCTTGGAAGTCGAATGGAATCCATTCTGGAAGTCTATTCAACTTCCAAAACGTTCAGAAACCAAAGCGTGGCTTCCGATTGGCTGTGGAAGCCCCGTCAGACCTTAGGGTTCCAAAGAACGTTTGCAAACCAGAACACTCACTTCCAGGTTTGTGGTGTTTGGGAGCCAAACGTCCGAGTACCAAGGCGTTCAGGATCCACGGTACGAACTGTGCAAAGAAGGTCAGATTCATTCCCTTATTCATTCCCTTTCAGATGTGGGTGGGGTGGAGGGTTGTGGCTGAAATAATTCATGTTGTCTAACGCCATATTGCAAGTTCATTGGCCAACTGAGACAAGCAGATTTAGGGACTGTGACCAATTCAGTCTCACTGGGCACAAAGCGGGGGGCGGGGGACAACAACACTGCAGCTATTATTTAGAATGTAGTGTAAGAGGCAGGGGCGCCAAATCTTGGCATCGCACAGGGCATTGCTGAAATTTGAGGCCCACTGACAGAGATCTGAAACTGTGTACAGACCATTTTGCATGCATCCAATTGATGCGCAACTGCCAACACACAGGTCCTTTTGCACCCAGTAGAGGGCAGAACAAGGGTGGGGCAGAACAGGCGCAGAACAGGGCGGGACAAGTTTATGCACGCTCCACCAACACGTGGGGGCTAGGAATGGAAATCCCACACAAAATGATTGATGCCTATATTTTTAAAAAGACACCACATTATGACAATTAAATAGTCCTCTTCCTATGGAAAGAGATTTATCAGAACAGGATAAACAAGAGTTAACAGAATTTTATTACTCCATTTGGGTAACATAATGCATCATGAAAAACAAACAATTTCAGAAACAAACCTACTGGATCAACAGAAGGCAAGAGGTCTTTTTTCTCCTGCTGCTCATCCTCCTCTTCATCTGTGCTGTATTCTTCCATGGTTTCTCCACTTGCAAAGTGGATGACCCTTCTTGGAATTTTCTTCTTTTTTCCGATGACTCCAAGTTCCACATTCTCAAAGCCTCTATCGCCATTTGCATGCAACTGAAACAAGAGGGCAACTTGTCAGTTGCAAAAATGCCCACATGATAAGGGAAGGATAGAAGGCAGCCCTTTTTAGGGAGGTTTTAATGATGTTTTATCGTGTTTTTAATATGGTTGGGAGCCACCCAGAGTGGCTGGGGAAACCCAGCCAGATGGACGGGGTATAAGTAATAAACTATTATTATTATTATTATTATTATTATTATTATTATTATTATTATTATTATTATTAAACGGCTCTACAGAAAGTTCAACTTCTTTGCAGACCCCCAAAAATAATCTTCCATAAGTTTTACAATTATATTTGGGGGCAGAGGAAGGTCTTATTTTAAATGAATTTTATGGAATGCTTGTAAATTGCCTTGAGACACATGTGAAGGAGCTTCATAAATAAATATAAATAAACACTGCCACATGTTGTTAAATGCCTATATAAAATAACCATTATTTCCTGATCACTTTGTTTTCAGAGTATTTTCATCTATCCCTACAATACATCTGGGAGGGAAATCATTCTTATTTTGAATTTGCAGCTAGTAAGTGAGAATGTGACAATAAATTTGCTTAAGGCTACCCAAGCAATCCCTGACTGAGCAGAGATTGGACTAGGACCAGTAAGATCCAGAAAGCCAGTCTGCTGAAATAAAATTGTTTCAGTAAATATTAGATCAATGCCTCTTTGCTCCTATTGCAAAAGAATGTAAACAAAATATATCAGGCCAGTTTAAAATTTCCCCTTTATTTGCATTTAACATTCTTTACAGTTGCCACTCAAGCATTATTATTATTAAATATCCATCAGAGTTTTTGTAGCCAAAAGTATACAAACAACAAAAGCTTTATGAACTCTTTAACCTCCTAAGGTACTGTACTTCTTTGTAAAGACCATCCTTTACATGTAAGGCAACTGTGTCACAGCTTTTGCCAAGTTTTCACAGGTGAAAGTCAAAGCCTGTCCATGTAATATTAAACAGGCTGATTTGTAACAGGTATCTGCTTACAGGAGGAGCTCGAAGAAATCAGAACCCCTGATATATGTGTGAACTACAAAAGCGTATCAAGGCAGAAGGTACGGTAGATGGTGAACATAATAATTCGATGAATAAATGGTATTTGTGAATTTATTCATATGTATGTGAAAAACGGGCTACTAGTTAATTTATTAAATGCAAATGATGACATTATAAATACTAAAAATCCTGGATCTTGAAGCCCTATAAAACAGAATGGATTAGTCCTGGATTTGTGAAAAGTTAAGGATGAACTGTTTAACCGGCTTCACTACAAAATTCTTTTCAGATTGTGTTTTCACCAATAAAATAAGCCTAGCTGTTCTACGTGGGAATTAGCACAATCCTGTTACCATGAAATGAAAATGTTCTGGTGCTTAAAAGACAGAACCATGTTCCTAAAGCGTTCATATGTGACACTGCTTTTTTATTATTTAAAAAAACTGCTTTTTGAGAACTGCTGAGAACCGTTTTTGGTTTTGCCCATAACCAGCTTCTTCTGAAAAGATGGGCAACACCTCCAGCCCACAGGTACCCCGAGACTGGATAGCATTCCCTGCAAGCGATGCTGCTATAAAACTGTAGGCCATCTGAACGACCTTATTTAAGCAACTCCACAAAACCCCTCTTGGGCTGCACTTTCGGCCGATACTGAACCGGGTCCTCACCACACCCAGCATCACCACCACCAGGAAACGCAGGACTACAAGAAAGAAGCGCGATTGGCACGGGGATGGGGACGAGGTGGCAGCAGCATACAAATAATTTTGGGGGGAAAGCACAGCGCCCACAGGCCGGGTTGTGGCTGCAAATAAAGCATGCGCGAGTTGCACCTTGAGGGAAATGGTAGGTGGTTTCCAAGGAGCGATGGAGGGGCCGCCTTTAAACGCTTTGCACCCCGGCAGCGACCTTGAGGTGCAGACCCCCCTCAGCAGACCCCGTTTGTGAGGAAGGCAAAGGTTGCAGCATGGAAGGGCGCAGCACACACCCCCTTGCGCCAGGCAAAGGAGGGCAGGGCTGCCCCTTCTTCTCCCCTCAGACAGGGCGGAGACCCAGGCATGGCGAGAGCCGGGCTGAAGGTGTCATGGAGGAGGCTGGGTCAGGTGAGCGGCTTCCCCCGCCGCCGCCGCCGAAGAGGCTCCCTAGACGGAGTGGCGGGGAAAGAGACTCACCTGCTCTTGCTCCATGGCGAAGGCGGTGACAGCGACGGCGGCTGGGGCGCAATAAAGAGTGATGGCGGACAGCCCCTGCTCCATACTCCCACCGCCCTCAGCCCAGCCGGAGGGAGACTGGCAGCAGCGGGGCTCGCGCCAGGCCGAACCCTCCTCCTCCTCCCGGGCGGAGGCCCTGGGAAGTGAGCTCATAGAAAGCCCGGCCCCGCCCTGGCTCGCCGGTTGCTAGGAGACCAGGAAGAGCCCGCTCGCGGGGGCCCTCTAGCGGCAGAGGGGCCAAAGGAGGCGGCAGATGCGGCGGCCTAGCTAGCTTCTCTCTGCCACTGCCAGCGGGCAGGTGTGTCCCCCCCCACACACACACACACACTCTCCACGGTTCTTCGGTTAGTGGCGAGTTAGGGCTCAAGGACGAGGTAGCCTAAGTGCCATCTGTTGTCGGGCGTCCATAGTTTGTGGAGCTACGGGAAACAAAAACAAATCTTTATCCATCTCCAGCATGGACTCTGCTTGCTGGACTCCAACTCCCATCATCCATTGCTGTTGACTCCTGGCTGGAGCTGAGGGGAGTTGGAGTTCAGCAGCTTCTGGAGGGCCACAGCTTCAAACACGCTGCTTATCTATACCAGTGTTTCCCAACCGGTGTTCCGCGGCACACTAGTGTGCCGCGAGACGTTGCCTGGTGTGCCGTGGGAAAAATTGGCGGGGGGGGGGGGGAATAAAGGGGAAAAAAATTATTCCCCCACCGCCAGGCGTGGGGCTGGGGCGGGGGAAGCCCGAGCTTCCCCCTCCCCCAGAACGGGACCCAGAGCCATGCCGAAGCTGCGCGCAGCTTTGGCATCGCTCTGGGAGCTTGCGGGGCTGGGGGAGGAGGAAGCCCTCCGCCAGCCTCCAAACCATGTCGGGAGACAGCGGGATGGCGCGCTGCGCCTCTCCCGCTGTCCCCCGAGTTTGCAGGGCTGGCGACGGGGAGGAGCAGGCTTCTCCCCCCGCCAGCCTTCCAGCCAAGTCGGGGGGCAGCGGCAAGGGCGCGCTGCGCCTCTCCCGCTGTCCCCCGAGTTTGCGGGGCTGGCGATGGGGAGGAGCAGGCTTCTCCCCCCGCCAGCCTTCCAGCCAAGTCGGGGGACAACGGGAATGGCGCGCTGCGTTTCTCCGCTGTCCCGGACGGCTTTCAAAAGCCTGCCTTCAAAAGCCGTCCGGGACAGCGGAGAAACGCGCTGCCTTTCTCCGCTCTCCCGGGAAGGCAGGCAGGGGGGAGCAAAGACTTTCGCCCCCGCCCACCTTCAGAAGAGGTCCAGGACCTCTTCTGAAGGCGGGCGGGGGGCGAAAATCTTTGTCCCCCCTGCCTGCCTTCCCAGGGGCTTTTAAATCGCCCCGGACAGCGGAGAAGTCCTCCGCTGTCCCGGGCGATTTTAAAATGCCGCCCGCCAGCATTTTAAGATTGCCCCGGACAGCGGAGAAGTCCTCCGCTGTCCCGGGGTTTTTTAAAATGCTGGGGGTGGGAAGAAAAGCCCTTGTCCCCCCCCCCCCAGCCTTCAGAAGAGGTCGGGGGACAGACTGTCCCCGGACCTGGTCTGAAGGCGGTTTCCCTAGGAACGCATTAATTGATTTTCAATGCATTCCTATGGGAAACCGTGCATCGCAAGACGAAAAACTCGCAAGACGAAGAGACTTGCGAAACGAATTAATTTCGTCTTGCGAGGCACCACTGTATCCGGAGAGGCGGCCTTCAGGCGAGTTTTCATTTTAATTTTCCTTCTCCCACTTAATGCCCCACGCTCGCCCGAGCATCTTGCAGTCCTCGGTAACCACGGCGACCCGAGGGAGGGGAGGGAACAGGGAAGTCGAGGGCGGCGGCGAGCCGCGATGACGTCAGTGGGCCACGCCGCCTCGCCCTGGCACGGTGTGAGAGCCCCGGCTAGTGGCGCGAGCTTCAGAATAAGTGGGATCCGCGTGCGCGAGACCGAGATCGCGGGTAAGGAGCTCAGCCCTGGGCAGGAGGAAGCGGGGCCGCGCGTGCGGGCCACATCCCCACAGAGAGCGAGCCTCCCCCGGCCCACCACTCCGGGCAGGTCCACTCGCATGAGGGGGCGGCGATGGCGACGGCCGGCAGCTTGCCTGCAATGCCATCCCTCGAGCAGGCGAGGAGCCCGGAGGCTACCAGATGCGAGTCCTCTTTCCCACCCTGCTCGGGAGTCCAGAGCACTTGGTCGCATTCAGGATCTAGAGTGGGGAAGCGGGGCTTGTGTCTGGGCTGGACACATTGGGCTGCCTGTGCCGCTCGACCTGCGGGGAGAAATCAGAGTGGGAGTCACGACCGTGAGGCAGGGCTGCCAAGTGTGGCAGAAGAGGACACGGCCGTCGCACCTGTCCTTAGGTAGGAGCTTCTTCCGTGTCGACCTGCTGCCCTAAAGTCTTGGCTTTTTTCTTGGCTTTTTGGCGGTTGGCACAGAAGGAAGGCAAGGGGGAGGGGAAAAATTGAAACTTACACTTTCGTGCGTCCCTCCCGGCGTGACGCTGCGCGCTGACGTCACGGGGCTGTAATGGTGGTGTGCCTCGAGATTTTTTTCATGAAACAAGTGTGCCTTTGCCCAAAAAAGGTTGGGAAACACTGATCTATACCACCGATGGCCCTCCAGCTGTTTTTGGACTACAACTCCCATCATACTTAGCTAACAGAACCAGTGGTCAGGGATGATGGGAATTGTAGTTCCCAAAACAGCTGGAGGACCACATTTGGCCATCACTGCTAGACTATTTGCTTGACAGGTTGGATGGTCATATCACGGATTTTTTAAGTTGCAGTTTCTGCATTGCAAGGGGATTGGACTAGATGAAACACCACCACACCCCGTAGGGTTGCCATACTTCAAAAAATGAAAATCTGGACGCAACAAAGTTGTTGAGCTAAATCTAAAAATAAAATTTAAAAAATGAGTTATTTTTAAGGAAATTTGCTAAAATATATGCTTCTGACATGGGTTGCCATACTTCCTGATTTTCCCAGACATTTAAGTGCTTTCCGCCCAGGCATATGGCCACCCTACCCCATGATACCTTGCAACTCTACAATTCTATGATTTAAAAAAAAAAAGTTTTTATTTATACTTTTCAAATTTATACATTCATTAATTTTACAATCATTTTAACATTTCAAAGTTTGACTTCCTTACCCCTCTTTATGCAGTTCCTTAAAATTATTTTTTAATACCGTCTGCATACCCAAATTCATTTAATTTGCTCATTTAATTATCTATTTTAAATATATACTCTTATGAAACTACAGGTTATTACAATAATCCTGCCAATGTTTTTATCTGTTTGCAATTTATCTGTAAGTATTCAATAAACAATTTCAATTATTTTATTAAAAAAAAAAGCTTGTTATCTTGATTTCTTGTTTCGCCATTTCTGCATATTCCGTAAGTTTTTGTATCCATTCCTACTTTGCTGAGACTTCTGCTTCTTTCCATTTTGGGACAAGTAGTATTTTTGCTGCCGTAGTCGCATACATAAACAAATTTCTAAACAATTTAGGTAGTCCGGTCCCTATAATTCCCAAAAGAATTATAGGGAATTACAATTCTATGATTTTTGGACAGTCGCATGCATTCAAAGGATACTGTGGAGTTGGTAGTTCGGGGAACCAAGGTTAGGGATCTCAAAGGGAAATGTTGGGGAGGTTTGGAGAGCCAAGTGTCGCACGATGGCTGGAGCGCTGGGACTATGACCTTGGGAGACCAGGCTTCGAGTCCTCAGCTATGACACTCACTAAGTGAACTTGGGCCAGACGCTGTCTCTCAGTCTAACCTAGTTCAGAAATCCAAAAGTGTCCAGTAGCACCTTAGAGACCAACTAAGTTTGTTCTGGGTATAAGCTTTTATGTGCACGCACACTTCTCCAGATCTGAAGAAGTGTGAATGCACATGAAAGTTTATACCCAGAACAAACTTAGTTGGTCTCTAAGGTGCTATTGGGCAATTTTTTAATTTCGTCTGTGTCAGACCAACATGGCTACCTACCTGAATCTACCTCAGAGTTGATGTGAGGAGAAAATGGGGAAGAGAGAATCAGGCTGAGCTCCTTAGAGGGAAAGGTGGCATATAAATGTAATGATAAATATAGAATGTTCAGCACTTCAGTAAGCTAAATAGCTCAGAGTTCTCTGGGAGGAGGGAAGGAATTACGGTACATAGTAGTAAAAAATAAATATAAATTATTTGTGTAAGATATGCCTCATCATCCTTCAGACATCTTTCAATATGGAAAAAGTGGGTGGTGTGGCTGTGGGCAGAAGCAAAGAATAGCAGAATAGATTCTTATGGGGCTAAGGAAAGTTTTGTGCACCATTAAAAGGACGGAATAGGGGTGGGGTGGGGCAGAATGGGGTGTTTGCAGGCTTTTCCCAATGGGACTCAATTATAAGCGATTTCACTGATGAGTGTGGTGTCTCCGATCGTAACCCCCACGTAAACAGCGTGGTGGCGCCTGTATTATAAAGTAGCTTTCTGGGAAAATAGGCTATTTCATTAGGTACATGAAATGGCAGTTTTAATGCAACAGTTGCTAAACAGGATTGAGACAGAAAAAGCAGCCTTCTACTGACTCAAACCACTGAACAGTTTCATTCAGTATTTTCTACACTAACAGTGGGTGTCCATAATTTCAGGCAGGAGTATTTTGCAGCCCTTCCTAGAGACACAAGATTGAGCCTTGGACCTTTTGCATGCAAAACCTCTGCTCTTCTACTGAGCTTCAACCCTTTATCTTTCATTCAATTTAGCCATGAAGCTCACCTTGGGCCAGTCACTGTTTCTCAGTCTCATGTGCCTCACAGGGTTGTCATGAGGACAAAATGAGGGGGGAGAAGTATGTATACTACACCTTGAACTCATTGTAGGCAAGTTGGGGTACATGTGTACTAACACAAATTTGCTTTACACATGTAGTTTTTCTGCACAAAATGTAAAGGTTTGACTTCCAGCGAGCCCAGCGGTTGGAGGATAGCAGATGCCAACTCTTCAGGAGGATTGTGGCTTCTTGCTTAATTTTGTGGATTCGTTAGCAAGACAGAAAAATTAGTCCCTACCCAGCTTAGAACAGAACCTATCTCATTTTCTACACACTAAGGCTAAATGTATTTAGGTATGGGAATCCTACTGTCACACAATCTTTTCTGTATTCGTACCACAAAGTACTGTATGTAGTGTTAATCTTCTGTAGTTCTTATAGCAACTGTTTCCAGCACAACCCCCTCCCACATAGTAGCAAAAGTAGTTTGATTCACAATAGGTTTGGTAGAGGACAGTTTCTGCTTCACCAGTTGATCACTACAAATGTGCTCCTGCAATAGTCTTTGCTAAACATTTGCATCAAGGTAAAAGCTAAGATTTAAAGGTGGGGAAATGTGGGATATACGCTGAAAACTTAATGTTTGATTCCCCCCCCCCCTTTTGACTATCAATCAGCTAACTCTGGAAATATTTATTGAGACTTGATTAATTGTGCTAACCAAACCTCTTCTTTTTCCTGTCACCCTTTGGCATAACATTTGTTTTTGTATGAATCCTACTTAAACCACAACGGAACAGCCACAAGTGTGACAAATTAGTAGGTTATGCAGCATAGTCCATGGAAAAAGTGACATAAAATCACTTAGCTTTTTATTTTAAAAATCTGAAAATGTGCTAATTTAGAGATCGTGGGGCTTTATTGACCCCGTCCTATACAGCAGACCCCTATGCAGTCTAAAACCCACTTCTAAGGATTGATGGATCCTCTGAAAAGATATGGAATGAGGCACAGGGGGCTACAGCCAGCTAGGGGACTTGGAGGAACCCAGCAGGACCACCAAGCTAAAAGTGGTGTCTGCTCATGCATGAATCTCTGTATCTAAGGCAGGGTGTTGATAGACAACATCTAAGGTAAAAGGTAAAGGTACCCCTGCCCGTACAGGCCAGTCTTGCCAGACTCTAGGGTTGTGCGCTCATCTCACTCTATAGGCCGGGAGCCAGTGCTGTCCGCAGACACTTCTGGGTCACGTGGCCAGCGTGACATCGCTGCTCTGGCAAGCCAGCGCAGCACACGGAACACCGTTTACCTTCCCGCTAGAAAGCGGTCCCTATTTATCTACTTGCACCCGAAGGTGCTTTCGAACTGCTAGGTTGGCAGGCGCTGGGACCGAACAACGGGAGCGCACCCCGCCGCAGGGATTCGAACCGCCGACCTTTCGATCGGCAAGTCCTAGGTGCTGAGGCTTTAACCCACAGCGCCACCTGCGACAACATCTACCCAGGTATTAATATAGTTAGCTTGGTAGTTAGGCCCCGAGATTGTGCTTCAAATTAACTGAATATAGTAATGTGGCTTGTTAATGGACTTAAAAACCTGTTGATCAGCACTTTTATTATGTAGAGCTTAACTGGCGCAAGCCCTCGAGTGCCACGCATTTGCTTTGCCCCAACCCCCACCTACTGGAAACCTCCCACCATTTTAACCAGTTGGTTCAGAAAATTGGCGCTGCCTCTGACAGAAAAAACAGCTTCGAGAGGCACACAGGCATTATTAGATCTTTGTCTATAATTGGTTTGGGGCCTTAAGATGCCAGTGAGAAAAGCTCTGGAAAAGGTAGCATGAAATATCAACTGGGAAAGTAGTTACCTCCAAAAGAATGCCAAAGTGAAAGAGACACATCAACGTTTCTAGGTGACATGGCTCTTGACATTTTGGAAAGTTCTTGGATCTGTTACACAGAACTGGAAAAATAGTAGAGATTCGGTTCCAGACAGAATCTCTCCATTGAGCAATCTTTGTCCAAAGTAAATATTTGAACCAAGAAAAGCCATCCAGGAACACTTCAATACACTCTAAAGTTAACACTGGCAATACTTCCCTTACTTCTGAAGTCCAGTGCAAAGTCACAAAGAAACCCCCACTCTTAAATTTACAACCACTTTATTTTACAGTATATTTGTGACATATTGGTATTAACCAAAGTTCTGAATTGTTTACAAATATAACGGCTGCCATGAGGCAATTAAAAAGTTCCTCTAAATATTAAATTTGTACATTATTTGATTTTTAACTTAATTCTCCATGTAACATCAAAATTAAAACAGAAAAGAACCAATTTAAGCAAAAATATAACCACTTTCTAGAAATAAATCTAGAAACTCTCAGATTGAAGTTTCAAAAGCATCACTTGTTGCATTAACATTCTCCTTCACTGTAAAAAAAGGAGATCTCATTCTTTTAGTGATGTTCCAGCAAATGGTTAATCAAGTCAGTTTATTAAGGCTTTTTACATGTTATTGAATCCCATCATGCCTTTCATATTTCCAGCAGCACCTTGTTGAAACTGCCGCATCATTGACTGCAGTCCTGCCATGCCACCTGGAATAAAAGAGGAATATTAAATATGGACACTTCAACATTACAGTTTGGAAGAAGCCTAATAAGATGGAACATTTATATAAGAACCAGTCAACTGGAATCCAAAGAGTTGCACAATTAGTTCAGTGTGTGCAATGTAACTTTTGGCTAGCATTTATCCAACAGAAGCCCTTTGTGCCATATTGCAAACAGGCGACTTTTCATAGCATGCTGTGATATGTATTGCACTTCAAAGACAAAAAAGAATGAAGATTCCACAGGGCATACAGCATGGAAGGGATAGCTTTGACAGAAGAGAACAAAATGTATTAAGCATAGGTGTGTGCTAATGCTGGTAGCACAAGCTCTCATTTAACAGTTGCTAAAGTACTTGAGCTCTATTAACAATTTATGGAAGGCAATAGCTGTCTACTCCTGCTCCAATTTGTTTTAAGAGGAAAAATTCAGTTTCAATCTGTTTGAACCCCACAAGGTGTCCTTAGCACTGATATCCGGCACCAATATGCTACTGATAAATAAATTCCATCATTCCTTCTGCAGAGAAACTGAAATTTGGCAATAACAGTTGAACTGTCCTTTAAATTTTGAAACATAACCTCATAACCATAGGCCTGTAAGTACTTTAGAATTCTTATCAAGACAGTTGAATTCCAAGGCAAGGCAAATATGAGAATTAAAATAGAGTTGTTAAATTACATGGTGTACCTATTTTGTTAGCCTCCTACAGTAAGCAGAGGGGGGGAAATAACAATTACCCATATGATGAAGAACTCTGGGATCCATCATCTTTGCCATCTGTTGGTTCAATTTTGCCATCTGGGATGGATTTACGTTCTTTGACATATCACCTCCTTAAAGGGGTGGGAAAACAGGAGGAGGGGAGAGGGAAATGACAAACCCATCAGAAACATTACATGGTGTTTATCCTCTTAAGTGTGTTGGCAGTTGTGTATTTTAGAGATATGCTCAAGAAAAGTCACTTTTGCTAGAAATCATGCTTATTCACTCTAGAGAACTGGATTGACTGTCTGGCATTGTACAACACTGTTAAAACTTATTTGATTGTCTATAGATTGCTCCTTTCCTCCACAGTTTGGAACACTTTTAAGCAAAAAGAACGTTTAGCCTCCACAGCATGGAAAAATATGACATTGGAATCCAAGACCTTATCAGTGAACTGTCCCGTGATCTTCAGCTGCAGGCTGGTATACAAATTTATTAAACAAAACAATGAATCACAGTCTCATTAGAAAAATCTGCTTTCTTTTCAGAGAGACAATCAAGACCTATTATCTCTACCACATGTTTCAGCTTCATCTCTTAAACAGGGTCAAACACAATTCTCTGGCGTGATTCCGAGGGAAGTAGAAACATACTGTTTGTGTCTTTTTTAGGAAATGTCTATGAGAATGATGTTTTAAGACCAAATTTACATACTGCTTCTCTACATAGCGATGCTCGTGTAATCTATTTTTAACATGGGAATTCATAAGCACAAAACATTGTTTTTACAATTGGTCCAGAATTGGGGCTTCTAAAGTTATGCAACTGATTAAATTGGAGAACATGAAATCCATGCAACTGTAATTATTCTCACCTTTGAAAAGTCCTTTTATGCCTCCCATCTTTTTCACCATTTGTGCAAATTTTGTGTACTGTGTCAGGAGTTCTTGAACATCTCTAGTTGAAACACCAGAACCTCTTGCTACTCTTTGGATTCTTCCTGGTTGTTTACTGAAAACTTTGGCCCCATCTGTACTATCAAGTTCTACATTAGAGAAGCCATGGGAAAATAAACAATTTATTGTGCACTGTTAAAATGCTGATGAGTCAATTACAGGTTTTTTAGAAGGGCAACCACTCAAAATTCTATACTAATAGCTTGGTATTTTAGTTTTATAAACAGTAAAGATTAGGTATAATTCATTTAGGCTTTTATTCAATGTAGTAAGTACACTTCAACACATTGGTCACTCAGTTGCTCAACTGCAGGAAATTTTACCTTGATCATTCATACTGTCCATTATTGTCATCAGTTTCTTTAGCCTTGCCATTGATTCCTGTTCGTTGCCTTTACTCATAAAATCTGTTCCGAAACCTGGGATCATACCCTACAACAGTTATAAGTAAATATTAAATGCCATTTTCAAATATATGTCGTATTTGAGTTCAGACTGAATTTTAATGTTTTAGCGCAGAATTTTCTGAACTCGGGAGAAAAAAGAATCTTATCAGATTGCAAAAGAGAACAAGTTTCAGCCATAGTTACCAAGATTTGACTGAAGGGTCCCATTTTCATAATGTTTTGGAACTGTTCATACATATCTCTTAAAGTAAATTGACCTGAAGAGCAAAAGAAGTGGGAGTCAATGATAAATAGTTACATTAAAAAAATTAGGTTGCTACACTCAGTCATTCAAAACACACTTATGAATAGGTGTTTTGAGCTCTTACACAGTGTATTAGTAATACTTTTGGCACAGCTTACCATGTTTTAATTTCTCTATGAGTGCCTCATTGTCATCCAATTTCAATTCATTTACTTTATCTATCAGTCCTTCAATATCTCCCATACCTGTAATACAAAAAGGCACCTTCAGGAGCTAAAATAAAAACCATATGAGATTTTTTAATAATCTGAACACACTGAAGAATATATTTTTAGTGAGGGGTTTTTTTTGGTCCCATCAGCAATTAATACATACCAAGAAGCTTGCTGATGAAGGGTTGTGTTTTAAAAGGTTCAAAGTCATCTATATGTTCTCCAGTACCAATAAAAATGATTGGACTTTTAGTGGCAGCCACTCTGCAATGAAGGACAAAGTCAACTATAAGTCAGTTCAACACAGAGCATTCTAGTGTGCAAGATGGATTTTAAATAAAATTTATCATTCTGAATTTGAAAAACGTCATTAAAAATTGTGAGCCAAATCACAGTGGATACAGCATAAACCTACTTAAATTTATTTATGTTTAAAGAATAGGTAAAGTAGCCTCATCACGATATTTAAGTCACCGGATTCTGCTGCTTGGAAAATGGATTCCACATTATTAGAGATAGTTTAGCATAGAGCCAAACATGCACACCCCACTGTAACAAGAGGTGGCAATTACTCTTAATGATTTATTTCCCCTTGAGGGAAAATAAGGTTCTTCAAAATAATATTACCAAAGCAAAGGATTAGCATTGCTTTCTGAACAGTTTTACTGTACTCAGCTATTTACAGTAATTAAGTGAAAATATACTTACGCACTGAGTGCCCCACCTCCCTTTGCATGGCCATCCAGTTTTGTTACAATCACAGAAGCAACATCAACTTTATCTTTGAAAGCCTTTGCTTGAGCTTCACAGGCTTGACCAATAGAGGCATCCATCACATAAACAATATTGTCTGGTTGCTGTAAGTATTTACACAAGCAAGAGCAAATAATTTCTCTCTTTCCAACTGCTTTCATATCAGCAAGTATAAAGAAAACATGCAGGAAAGTGTTTTAAGCAACTTCCTATGGAATACCATTTTTGCATGTTATCAAAGGAGAAGACAAATCATTTGCAGTACTACACAATGCTAATAATTACTTATAACCAATAATTATTCTGATCTTAATTTTAATATGGAGGCCCAGTTTAACATTTCCTAAAATTTTGAACTTTTAAAAGTTGGAATGTTTACAGTGCCCTCAAAAGCTGGTTCAGGATGACTAATAGGATTATTTTGCCATTAAAATCATGCATCTACAACATATACCAGACTTATTGGTAATAGTCTGCATAAATATAGCCCAGCATCAGTCTATTTAGCTCTGTATTAGATCTGGATCATCAAAGAGAGACCAAGTTGAGCGACTCAATTTTATGACTCCTTCAGTTATTACTACTATTATTTATTAAATTTGAATACTGTCCTATATCCAGCCTCAGGGCGGTTCACAGGATAAAATCAAAATATAAAACCACAAAATATTTAATAAAAATAAAAACAAAAACAACGCAATAACCACCACCACCCCAACACATTTTAAAAGGGTATAGGATACCAATCAACCAAAGGCCTTGTGAAAGAGGAACGTTTTTGCCTGGCACCTAAAGGTATATAATGAAGGTGCCAGGCAAACCTCCCTGGGGAGAGCATTCCACAGATGGGGAACCACCGCAGAAAAGGCCCATTCTCGTATCACCACCCTCCGGACCTCTCGTGGAGAAGGCACATGAAGAAGGACCTCAGAAATTGATCTCAAGGTCCGGGTAGGTTCATATGGAAAGAGGCAGTCCTTGAAATAGTGTGGTCCTGGGCCATTTAAAGCTTTATAGCTCAAAACCAGCACTTTGAGTTGGGCCCTTCAAAACAGTCCCTGACCCAAAAAGCAAAAATTGTTCATGATTATTTGCCCTATGTTATGCACAGACCCAAAATTTGCAATCCTGTGAACACTTACTAAAGAGTAACCCCACTGAATCTAGGGATTCATTTTGAGAAGGCAGTACGTACTTCAGGATTTCAGCATGACTACTTTCAGCACAGTTGTCAAAAATAAAGCTATTGTGTATAATACTTACTATGGCATTGGCAACTTGTAACATTTCTTCAAAGAGTGAGTCTTCCTGCTTGTGACGACCACTTGTGTCGACAATTATTATTTCAAAGTTTTCGTTCTTAAATTTTTCAACACCTTCTGATGCAATGATCACAGGATCCATTTCTGTGTAACTGTTCCAACAGGAACACACATGCTTCAGTTACACGGACAATGTTACCAAGCAGATTTCAACGAGATAGTTCTCTGGCAGGAAACACCCACTATCACTGCGTGCAATTAAGGGGAGGGGGAAGAGTTCCTCCTTCCTATAGTCAGCAGATGTCCCAGCAGCCACAGTGCAAGTATGTAGTTGTCAAGCAGACAGCATAAACTGTTGCTATCAGCAGCCTGCTTGCATGGTGCTGACACAGCCCAAGACTTAGTAAGGAAGGGCTTCCTTGGCTCTGCATTGCCTCACTGAAGCAGCTCACTGCTTCCACACGTGAACTGCTTCACCAACCACTGCTATTCTAGACTATTTCCTATGACACTAAAAAGGTAAAGGTACCCCTGCCCGTACGGGCCAGTCTTGACAGACTCTAGGGTTGTGCGCTCATCTCACTCTATAGGCCGGGAGCCAGCGCTGTCCGCAGACACTTCCGGGTCACGTGGCCAGCGTGACAAGCTGCATCTGGCGAGCCAGCGCAGCACACGGAAACGCTGTTTACCTTCCCGCTAGTAAGCGGTCCCTATTTATCTACTTGCACCCGGGGGTGCTTTCGAACTGCTAGGTTGGCAGGCGCTGGGACCGAGCAGCGGGAGCGCACCCCGCCACGGGGATTCGAACCGCCGACCTGACGATCGGCAAGTCCTAGGTGCTGAGGTTTTACCCACAGCGCCACCCGCGTCCCTTCCTATGACACTAAGAGTCTGCAAATTTTCAGTGCACGATCAAATGTTTTCAAACTCATTTCAAACCAAGTTACTAAGTTTCTCTCACGGCCATGAAAAGTACTTTAAAAATCAGAAAGAGTGAAATACTTAAATTCTAGCTTTATATTTAAAAAATGCCCTCCAGATGTTGTGGCCATCAGCCTCAGCCAACATAGCCAAGAGTCAGGGATGACTCTTGAAACAACTTCATCTTGGGGGCAGCACATTGACTAATATTGTTTTTCAAATACAGTGGTGCCTCGCAAGACGAAAAGAATCCGTTCCGCGATTCTCTTCGTCTAGCGTTTTTTTCGTCTTGCGAAGCAACCCTATTAGCGGCTAAGCGGATTAGCGCTATTAGCGGCTATTAAAGGATTAGCGGCTAAGCTGCTAAAAGGCTATTAGCGGCTTAGAAAAAGGGGGGAAGCGGGGGGGGAGAACGCAAGACTAGCAAGACGTTTCGTCTTGTGAAGCAAGCCCATAGGGAAAATCGTCTTGCGAAGCAACTCAGAAACGGAAAACCCTTTCATCTAGCGGGTTTTCCGTCTTGCGAGGCATTTGTCTTGCGGGGCACCACTGTATCATTTCAGAATCTGATAACATAATTTTTGCAACAGAACTTAGTTAAAGATACATACCTGCCGTAAAATGGAATTCTTGCTTTTGTTGCATTCTGTTTTAACTGGTCAAAAGCACCTGTAGAATTCAGACAGTATTTGTTAGCCATGTAGAATATGCACACCTACTGAAAATGGAATCGCTGGGGGGAAAGTATTTTACCTGCTCTGTAAGTATCTGCACATATCAAGCATGTCTTCCAGCCTTTCCTCTGGTAGTAGTATGCCAACTGTTAATAAAAAAATCCAAAGATGTAATGATAATGTCAAGTTTAGTATTAAGAACTCTCAAGAACATTACATCATGTTTTCATTATTTTTCAGTGCCCAATAGGAAGACCAAAATGGGCCTTGTGGCACAAGCAGAAATTAACGCTAATCAATATGGTGCATGAGAACAGTAAGGTTCTTTCATTTCAGACTCGCTTACATTTGTAAGCTCTTAGGGCAGAACCATGAGCTGCAGAAGATATGGGTTCTGCTGCCTTTATATGACATTTACAGTGAAGTTTTACTGTCATGCAGTGACAGGTGGCTTGCACTATATGCCACTATTTTCAAGTCTTGTCAAGGTATGGCTATGTACAAGATGTAGACTCTATAAAAGGACAACAAAACAGTGACCTTCATTTTATGATCTCCTGCAATGATAAGATTAGATCCATCCTTGACCAGAGAGGAACGCACTGACTAGATGCTCCTCCAGTGCTAAATGGTAATAGTCATGCTAGTGGCTGCAAAGAGATGTTGGAAACTGATTAATGTCATGTCTTCCCCTCTTCGGTAAGAAGCTTCCACTGGATCAGCATTCCTTTTGGAAATGAAAGAAGCCTTTCTGTTCATGGACCAGAAGGTCTAGATTCTTTATACAAGAAAGATTTTGCCTCGTAACACCTGAATACACCCCTAAAATTTAGTTCAGTTTTGTTCATAGTCACAAATGTCTATCTGAAAGCAAACAGTCTATATTAAATATTATGAAGAATGCAAATTACCTTTGAACATGATGTTGTTTTGCCACTTCCTTGCAGCCCTACAAACATTATGATATTCTGTTTTCCTTTTGTTGGTGTCCAGGCTTTTACTCCAGGATCTACGAGCTATAAAGCAAAAAGTATACATGTGCGCTACAAAGCAAAGCTTCAGAATCACAGTAACACACAAGATTTTCAGTGTGCAGTTTTGTTTGAAGGTTTAATATATTTTTCCAGCATCATGGATGCTCTCTCTTAACTTTGGAAATGAGAAATTAAGATACTTGGAAATCAAAGTAAAACAATGGTATCCTATATCAGTAAATGGTGACACTGCCCAGTTCTGTGCCACTCAAAACCCCTCCAATTACCTATCAGACCAGTGCCAGTGAACAAGTTTAACAAGACCATCCTTACAGTCATTAAGACAGGGGTGGGTAAACTCTGGCCCAGCACAGGTCCAAATTTCTCCCACAAGGTCACATTCCCCACCTCACCCCTCCTTCTCTCCATATATGACATCACATGTAGAGATGGTAGAGACACAGCAGGATCAGCTGTGAGACTAACACGCCACCAATCCCTGGAGAAAACGGGCTTGAAGTCTTTGAAGCAGTGTTTCTTTGCAAGCATGGTGCACTAATGTCCCTACAATCATCACCCCACTGTGAAGTCAGGTGAACAGCACATACACCTGCTTTCGCAGTACTCTCAATTGGGGTATTCTAGCTATACAATTGGTATAAAATCCAGTTATTGATTTAAACTACACTGTTGCTCCTTTTAGACATCACACTAAATCACAGTTCAAGCTAATCATAGTCTGGAAGTCAACCAGCCATAATTTCAACTCCCAAATGTGCAGGCAAGCCACTGATTAGAACCATTTGTCTTTCCTCCGCACCTGCTAAACACTGTTGCTTCTGTGCACAATGGACTCCAGAAGCAGAGCAATTGCTGTAACTACAGTTTTGTCAATATAACCACCACACTAAAACTGAGGTAGCACAAACTTTGGTTTGGTATTAATTTGAGCCACTGTCAACTGTATAAAGGGTAGATCTCGTCAATGCTGGCTAACAACCTACTCCACTCAACAGATTATTGCACCACATGTAACACAATGCTTAAGATTTCTGCAGTAGAAAGAAATATGTAAAATGAGTAAGAATAAAATCTGCATTGTAGTATAAAGATGTCCCATAACCATTGTTGTTTTATGTCTGTCAGATGCGGGTGGTGGTTGCTCATGAGTAACCAGGCAGGACTCCGACCTGTCTTTTACAGGTTTCATTGGTGCAAACTATTTACAGTGCAGAACCAACAAGTTCATGTCCGTCTTAGTCACTTGCAAAATCCAGGAGTGGCCTCTTCCAGCTTCTCCTCCAAAATAAAAACTTAAGACACCCCAAATCTCTGCCTCCCCTCCTTGGGTTTCACCCCTCTGCGCAGGCTGGGCGACGGAAGTGGTCAGCCAGGTTAGGTGAGGTGCTTGGGCTCTCAGCAGCATCTTCGAGACCTCTCCTCACTTAGCTGCCCCCTTCCCTCTCTGCTCCACTGGAGGTGTGGCTTTCCCCACCACTGGACGAAGAGCTGCTCCTCAGAAGCATCAGAGGCTCTCTGTATCCCCCTGCCCCCCTCCCCTGTTCCGATGGCAGTCCCCTGACAATGTCTTAGCAAGATTGCACATACCTACAATTAGAGTGGCAATGGTCACTCAATATTCATATAGAAGTGTGGCAACAATGTTCATATGAGAATGTGAGGTAGAAACAAGGAATGTTTGATCAGAAAAAGAAGGAAGCCTAGAGTGCTAGGCTGTATTAAAGCAAGCAACATATGGATTAGAAAAACCAACTGTACTACTATTTAATATATTTTACCTTAACAAGTTCTTTAAAGACAGCATGTTGAATCATTTTCCTTTTATTTAGGCCAGAAGCCATTTCTTCAAGATCAATAGCAGATCTATAGTTCAAACAGAAAATAAGCAATACAAAATCAAAAGCAATACAACAGAAATGTTATGTTGAATTCAATGGGAATTGAATCCAAGAGCATGTTTAGGAGCATGGAGTTATCAAACTTACTCAAAGACCCCCTCTCCCTACGATTTTCAGTAACAGCTACTCATCATGTGCCCACTCTGCAGGAGGCATGAAGAATGGCAACATAAGAACAGGCCTTTTAAGTGGTGGCTTTTACAGGGAGGCATGCCTGGTGTCATGTTTATCTATTTTTAGGCACTAGGCAAAGACTTTCCTCTTTACTCATTTTCAGGCATTTTTGACCCCTTTTTGTGGGGTGGGATCTGTAAGACCTATGCTTTATCCATATAACTGTTTTTAGATTATTATTATTATTTGCGTTTGTTTGAACTGGCTTGAATGCATGTCACTTTGTGAATAACAAATATAATAAATAATAGAACAACAACATTAATGTTAATCAAGTAAAGATGGACAGATAATCAATATACTATGCTTTTGTGCAAAAACATTTGTGTATTCAGAATAGTGTTTTGCTCATCCACATATAAAACAACTAACACCTTTCATATGTCAGTCATACGTATTCCATGCACCAAGTAAATTTCATTGCAAGCAGGATTCCAGCTTGCTATTTCAGTTCGGTCTTGGCAGCTTGCCCAGAAGTACATACAGCTACTCATGTCTCCTACCCTTCCCTCCCAGCAATCAATTTGTTAAAGAAGTGCTGTATCTTGCATTAGTCTGAAGGTCCTGGATGTTAGGACTACTTATAACAGAGTTACTATAGGCACAATTCAACAGGCAAACTTCTACTTGTGGAACAAGACTTCTCCCTGGCACCACCTCTGCAGCCATACATTCACATTCTAAATCTGCTCTGGAGGCCCATCAACCCCAACGCTCCAACTCTCTGGAGCAGATTTTGAGGGTGCACTAGGGGGAGGAGAGGATGGAGAAGTATTGCTGCACAAGAGGAAGTCTGTTCCATTTTCATATGGACAGAGTTGTATAATACCCCATATTTTTACAAGGACTGTGCAGTACTTCAATTTATGTGGGGCAGATAAGCTATGTCAGAAGAGCACTTATTGAGATATCAGTTATTCCTCTGAAACCAGAAATTGAACTGATTTAAGTTGGGTATTAATTAAGTAGTATGAAGAAGTCACACACATGGCCCTCTCAAGGCACAAGCAAACAGAAAGATAATCACTGGAGAGAAATGTACATCTTTATGTTATCTTGGTTGGGTCACTTACTTGACATTTTCTCTCAGTTGTTTCACTAACTTAATGTTCACATCAGCTTCCAGTAATGCTGTACATACTTCTTTTAACATAGCATTTAAAACCTTGTAAGGAGAAAACAAAGACAATTCAGAAAATGTTAACGTCCTGAATTTTGTTAATCCAGTATTTCAAAGTAAATTACATTTGTAGTAGAAAGTTGTCGTCCAACCATTCCAACAATACAAATTAAGTCTCAGTTAATTAATTGCCACAGCTGCCACAGTGTATGTTTTAAGCAGCTCTCACATGTTTCATGATACAGTATGTACAAATTTAACCTTTTTACTTTAAGCTTGGGCCATTTTCTTCCAAAGCCAAATTTGATTGTGAAGAGATAATTCTTACCTTCTAGTTAACTATAACCATTACAACACATATGGAAATGCTACGTACCTCTTCATTGATAATTGTAGCATTGCTCAGAGAGCGCAATGCTGAGGTTATTTTCCTCCCAAGATCTGCTAAAACCATTTTGGCAACTTCAAAGACAACTCAAATATGACCTGTAAAAGAAACATTAAAATATCAATGACATACTGTCCCTCGTGTGAGCTAAACTTTCAGTATTATGAATATAAAAATATTTTTAGAAGTAGAACATGAAGATTTTTTTAAAGATGTGGTACAAAAGAACAAAGATAATCAACAAGGTACTGAGATAGAAACATGCTCTGAAAATTGTTCCTACTAATATAGTTTGATTTTTTCATAGTCAGAGTTAACATGTTGAATAATTACAGCCATCATATTTTGCATGTTAAATTATGCAAATATGCTTCAATGTTTATATAAAATTTATAGCTGCATAGAAAGATAAGTTCTGTTGAGTTTCCTAAGCTTCCATTTGTCAAAAGATAAACCTTCCATTATCACCGGATCAAGAACATTTAGGCTGCAAACCTATACACACTTACTCCCTGCAAGTCCCACTGAAATCAGTTAGGCTGAATTCTGAATATACATAGATGGGACTGTAGCGAACATTTGAAATGTTCAACTTTCTTGAACATTTTCTAACTATTTTCCCCCCAATGTCAACTAGTATTCTTTAGAAAGCAGATTATTCTGCAAGGATCCAAAGGCTGTGATCATATTAAAGTGGGATTTGTATCTTTCCTTTCAACAGCAGGACCCCACCTGCATAAAGATCAGACTACTCTGAGAGCTTCCTCTATTTCGAAAGTGGTTTGCAGCATTAGGAAATGCTATTGCAGAAACATACCTAAAGCCTTTGTGGGCACACAGGAATAAATGCAGTTCTTTGGACCCCAACCCAACCTGTGTTGTGCCTCAGCTAAAAGACTATATTCATTTCTGAGAACAGGTAATGTGAGAGGAATCAAATCTTAAGAAAGGAAACAACGAAAGGTATCTAGGTTACTCTGCTTTACTAGATAAATGATGGACTATGGATACAAGCTGTGAGAAAGGTAATAGCATTAAACAAGTTCTGGATTATGCATCAAGTATTCAAATCTACTACTGGCAAAGCCCAATGTTACAACTATATCAATTTTCAAGATAAGTTAACACAACCCACAAATTAACCTGAGCAATCAAATTACTCACGCCAAAGAACGTTAAGTGCTTGCTGGATCGGGCCAATGCCCCATCTAGTCCAGCATCCTGTTCCCACAGTGGTCAAACAGTTGCCTGTGGAAAATCCATAAAAGCACACTTTCCCTTCCTGCAGTTTCCAGCAACTGGTATTCAGAAGCATTATTGTTTCCAACCATGGAGGCAGAGCACAACCATCAAGGCTAGTAGCAACTGATACCCTTATATTTCATGAATTTCTCTAATTCTCCTTTAAGGCCATCCAAGTTGGTGGTCATCACTTCCTCATGTGAGAGTAAGTTCCATAGATAAACTATGTGCTGCATGAGGCAGTAATTTCTTTTACCTGTCCTGAATCGTCCAATATTCAGCTTCCTTTAATGTCAACAAGTTCTAGTATTATCAGAGAGGTAGAAACCTTTTTTTCTATCCATTTTCTTTAGGTGATGCATCATTTTATAAACTATCATGTCACCTCTTGCCTGCCTTTTCTCTAAACCAAAAAGTCTCATGTACCACAGCCTTTCTTCATAGGGGAGTTGCTCCACCCTCTTGTTTTTGTTTCAAAACTTTTCCAGTTCTACAATCTCCATTTTGAAGTGAGGCAAGCAGAACTGTACACAGTGTTTCAAATGTGATCACACCAAATATTTGTATATGTATAATTATCCCTGGTGTGGAATTTGCCATTTTCACAGCTGCCACAGACTAGGTCAACGTCTTCATTCTGTATTACCTTAATTATCTGCATATTTTGCGACAAGTCTTGCTATATTGAGTTAAGAGTTACTCCCAAGTTATTGTGTATGAAATAGTAGCCAAAGGTAAGATTTGTTTTGGACTTTCTAATTAAAGGCTAAACATCATGCTTCAAATGGCAGACATTAGCAGGGATAATGGGAAACATTTCATAACCTAAAACAAACTCATTAAATTAGGTTTACTGCAACTGTATCTTACTTTAACTTATTTCTTTTATCTTATGTATAAAAGTACATACAAATTTATTCAATTTTAGTTGCTTAATTTAAAATATATAACAGCAATGTCGGGGGGTTTTAACCATTTGAATTAAGCAATATTTTGGTACGGTTTTTAAAGTCTTTTCAATAACATTTATTATGAAAAATCAAAGAAACTAGTCTATGCTAACTGTATAAGCAGAAAACATAAAAACTGGCTGGGATTGGTAACCAGCCTTTGTTTACAGAGTTTTGCTAGATAAGCCAAAAACTGTGGCCTTAAGTCTGGCTGTGCATTTGTGGTGCTCCAGACCCATTGGCCTCAAAACAGCCAAGGAAGCACCTGCCATCCTCCTTTGTAGGAAAGAGTATAACAAGCTTCAGCAACCAAGGAGCCAAACCACACCTTCCTTTTAATCTTGGCACTAGGGAGGGGACAGGGAGCACAAGTTCACCAGAGGGTAGAAATGGACTCCACAAAAATGTTTAAAAACCAGTAATACTTGCATTTCCTCAATAGTTCAGAACGGTATTTGTAAGAAGAGTCCCTTATCACCAGTAGCAGAAATTGAAACCGAAAGGTAAAAAAATGTGCAACCTTACCTCTAGCGCAGATCATCTCAACTTGTTCAACTCATGAGGGAAACATATGGCTAAAGTGGCAAAATATGTCAATGCAGAAGGAAGCAAAGCTCCCAGTTCATCTCTACTTTTACCTCCAGGTAGCTAGTTCGGCACCTGCCAACTATACCTTCTACTGAAAAGAACCAGCAACAACCTCCATGGATCACAATAATTCTTTATGACTTAGTTCCCTGCTGATTGACACCTCCTGATACCTGCAAAAGTGATATCTAATTGTAGTGTCCCACTTACACAATGGATGTCTGCTTGTGAAAATGGGACTTATCTCCGCCCCACCTACAGCTTGCCCCAGAGCGCTCTCTCGGGGGGGGGGGGGAGCGGATGTGGAGGGAGGAAAATTCTGTTGCACCTGCTGGCACCACACTGGAGCTCTCAAAAAAGATACTAAAGATGGGGTTGTTACTTTTAGTAGGTAAGTATTAGCATACTATTGCAAACTAAAAGAGCAAAGTGTTCCCAGAATAAAAGAGGAGACCTGGAATTATTTACAGTACTATTTTCTTGGATTACAATCTTAAAAACACTTAGTAGAAGGTATGTTCCAACAAACTTAAAGGTAAAGGTACCCCTGCTCGTACGGGCCAGTCTTGACTGACTCTAGGGTTGTGCGCCCATCTCACTCAAGAGGCCGGGGGCCAGCGCTGTCCGGAGACACTTCCGGGTCACGTGGCCAGCGTGACATCGCTGCTCTGGCAAGCCAGAGACGCACACGGAATGCCGTTTACCTTCCCTCTAGTAAGCGGTCCCTATTTATCTACTTGCACCCAGGGGTGCTTTCGAACTGCTAGGTTGGCAGGCGCTGGGACCGAACAACGGGAGCGCACCCCGCCACGGGGATTCAAACCGCCGACCTTTCGATCGGCAAGCCCTAGGCGCTGAGGCTTTTACCCACAGCGCCACCCGCGTCCCTAACAAACTTAGAGGGGTGTAATTATAAGCAACCTCATTTACAACTGCACTACCAGTGGCTAAACTCTTTTTATTTTCACTGTAAGCAGATTGCTTTTATTATATCTTGCGAGCAGCCTTGGAGTCACAGATTTGATAGAAAATTGAAGTGTTTTAAATAATCTACACACATACAGGATTTTTTTACTTGAACTAGCCATAGATTTCACAAGTAACCAGAAAACTGAAACTGTAGCTCAAAAACTTTAACAGCTGATCAAATACACCAAACAACTCGGGGCCATTTCACATGTAACGCTTCTCAAGATGGTTTAAACCTATATACTGCTGCATTTCACAAGTGATAATATATTTTTAAAAGGTCACTGGGAAGCCACTGCACACACAAATTTCCCAACTGAATAGTTTTTGTTAAAAAAATGAGCATTTGTGTTGTACTTTGCACTTTCACTCAGGTTTTTTTTAATGTGGTCCTTTGAACTATGTCGTAGTTAATCTGAATGGAGGCTCGGAATCTGTTTTGCATTTAATAGCACAGCCCTACATCGCGCGGAATGAGAAATAACGACCATATGGGATTACCATCACACATACGGAGAAAGATTATACAGCAAGGCCGCCGAGGGCTTAAGCAACAACCGTCTCGCCCGATTCGGACTGAGCAATTTCTGGCCTCGCAAAAGCAAGTTTCACCTCACCAACACGCCACCCGGCGATCTCCTCCCAAGCCAAGCTGCCCACAGCCCTGAAGTTTGGAGAGATCCAGGGCAACAGCTGGGCAGAACCCAGAAAGGAGCGCCAAGTTTTTATTCGCACCCAAGCGCTGCAGCCACCCGCCCCATCATAAGACTCACCCAGAACAGCGGCTTCCCCTCTCCTTTTGCCTCTAAAGCGGCGGCGGCCTGGCCCGGCCCGGCCCCGCGACGAGAGCCGCGCGACAGGAAGCCCTCACGAAGCCGTTAACTCAGGCCCAGCACCGGTAACGAGCACCGTCCCCTCCAGTCTCCCCCAGCATAACCGGGAAGAATGTCACGTCACCACTACACGGAGCTTGCGAAGTTAACAGCCTCTCACACACAAAAGGGGGGGGACACCCCGCGCGCACTTCCGCTTCCGGGGCATTTATAAGACCCCGCCCACTGTGAGTCCAGGTATTGAAACCATGCGTGCGCCAGTGAGTGCAGAGGTGGAGGGAGGGTACTGCACGTCTGTAGGGCGCCGGCGGGGTTGGAGAGGTTTCCTTTCGATTCAGAGCTTTAGAGCAATTGTCCAGTAGGGGTTTTAGACTTGTAATCTGTTTTAGTATTTTGTTTTGTTTGTTTTGTTTGTTTTAAAGCAGGGTTGGAAATTTGTCTTAGTTTTACTGTTTTGTCTTTAGTAAACCGCTTTAAAGTTGTTGGGTTTTTTTTACGATCCAGCGGTGCATATGTTTTATGAAATAAATAAGCAGAAAGGAAATGGTATGTTGACCTCTTAAGTGTGAGAACGAAAGCGGTTTGCCCCATCAAATGTTGATGTGCGTCATCTGGCTTTAATCTTTAAGAATGAACTATGAGGGTTTTAATTTTATTTGCGAACCACTTACGTATATTATGCTTAAGGGTCGCTGGTTTTTTTGTTTTTTAAATCAAGCGTCTAGCTATCAAAAAAGCGAGTGTGAACTAACTGCAAATCGCTGTTAAACCCAATAAAGAATTGCTTGTGAATATCTTATAAACGTGCTTTTGGAAACTCGGTGCTTCTGTCAGTTCCCGGTCTAATCCTGTCCCAACACTTACGAAGCAACATTTCACCCACTTAAGTGATCTGGTTTGGCACGCTAAGCAAGTAAAAAATAAGGTTAAAAATAAGCATTTACTTAAAGGAAAGGGGGGCGGGGCGGGAAACTATCATCTTGGATAGAAAACAATAAATGTATTGTGTCCAGTGGATATTTTTAAAAGGACGTACTTAAACTTGTCCTTCCTGAGTTAGCCATCTATGGATAGTAGGGCATGCCAGATAAATAAACCAGTTCTTTGATATGCTGCTACCAACAATAGTTGGCATCCGTTTCCCTTGGGAGACGATGGAAGAGTGGCCCCCTCTCCAAACGCTGAACCAAAGGACGTTTATAACTTAAGCAAAGTGACCAGATTTTTTTTGGGAGGGTGAGAAATGTGGATCCTTTATTGTAAAGCTTTTTTAAACAGCATTATTATTATTATTTCTATGAAAGGGAGCCTATTTAACGCGGTGTTGGCGTATGTTCATTTTAATTAACTTTGTATTTTCCTGCTTTTGCCACGCATGATGGGGGGGCGTTTCTGCTAACTGCACGTGCGAACCAGAAACCGTTGGCGGGGGGGCGGGGACCCACTGCGCGCGTTCCTGTTGGATACCGTATCAGAAAACCTTCAGAAAGCGGGCCCTTTGCCAACAAGGGGCGTTAGGCGTCACCATCACGCACCGTAAGGGGCGGGGCTCTGTTAAGCCGTGTCTGTCATAGCGCCTCGGCGTATCTCTCGGCGAGAGCGATTCCTCATTTTCTCCCAGGGCTGCTGAGCATAGCGACTGCTCCGCGCATGCGTCCACCAAGGATGGGGTTTTTTTTACATAAATGGATTCAGCCGCCGAACTGAGGTCAGAGCCTTTGCTGACGTATATCGATTCCGCCAGTCAGGATTGTGAAGTGAGGGCGGTCTTCCCAGCGCATGCGCGGTGTGTTCAGTAGGTAAAGCATGGATTTCCCTTCGGCTCGCCAGGCTGTTTTGAACGTGCTGCGGGGTGCGCGGGCGGGGGATCTGCCCCGCCTGCTTCACTGGATGAGAACGACCAGTAAGCAACGTTTCTCCTCGGGTCCTGTCAGTTTCTCCACTGCCTGTTTCTTCCTGCGCTTGCATTACAGTCTTCTTACGAGCGAGACCTGCAACAAAATGTTGCAGCATGGGGTGTTCTTGTTCAGGATACTCCTCCCCCAATTCAGTCACCCCCAATAATCGGTCAACAGTCAGGGCCCACTGAGTATGCTCAGTCATCGACCAGCTGTTTGGGGCCGTCTTCCCTCCCTTGCTCCAATTTAGTGTGTTACTTTGGGTTCCACCAAGCCTAATGATAGTTTGCATGTTTGATGTTCCCAGTCATTACACCTCTGTAACCAGGTTGTACAAAAGCGCAAGGGTCAGGACTGTTTCCTTCATGATCAGCTTTCTGTCGCAGGCATCTGATGGCTGGCATGAGAAGCATGATGCTGGACCTAAGGGCCATGTACTGGTTTTGGAATCCAATGCAGACTTAAAATAGCACGTTCTTCATATTCGGGGTGCAAAATCCTGTATTTTGAAGGCAAACCTGAAAAATTGGGGAAGTTTTCTTTTTGATATCAAGATGCTTTCAGTATGTTGATTATGTAGCAATACCTGATGAATTTATAACCCTTGGGCAACTTGATCTGTTATTAACAGCCAAAAAGCAAAAATGCAATATCAATTATCAATTGATATTGATTATCAATTGATATTGGTATGCATTTATTGATCATAACTGTTTATGAGTGCAAGGTATCAATGTTATACCTCTTACCAACATTGATTACCTGTGCTGAAATCACATGTCAAAACACTTCAGACTTAAGTGTGTGTGTGTGTTGTTGTTTTTACGCAAAGCACACACTATAAACCAGGGTAAAGGAACCTGTGATCCTTCATATATTGTTAGATTACAAACCCCCGTCACCCCGATCATTGGCCATGCTGTCTAGGGTTGATGAAAACTGGAAACTCAGCCACATCTGTTCCCGGTAAAGGGTAAAGGGACCCCTGACCATTAGGTCCAGTCGTGACCGACTCTGGGGTTGCAGTGCTCATCTTACTCTATAGGCCGAGGGAGCCGGCGTTTGTCCACAGACAGCTTCTGGGTCATGTGACCAGCTTGACTAAGCCACTTCTGGCGAACCAGAGCAGCGCACGGAAACACTGTTTACCTTCCTGCTGGAGCGGTAGCTATTTATCTACTTGCACTTTGATGTGCTTTCGAACTGCTAGGTTGGCAGGAGCAGGGACTGAGCAACGGGAGCTCACCCTGTCACAGGGATTCGAACCGCCGACCTTCTGATCAACAAGTCCTAGGCTCTGTGGTTTAACCCACAGTGCCACCCGTGTCCCATCTGTTCCCCATACCTGGCATAAACTGCAGAAATGTAGAAAAACTTGTCACATAATTCCTTAATATGCATTTATGAATATAACTAATAATTGAAATTACTCGGCATTAATTAGTGCACTTTTGCAGTATGGAAAGCCATTATCTGTTATTTACTTCATCCCAATAGTTATCATCCTCACAATGTTGGTACCACTGTGTTAGGTTGTTGAAACAGTCATGTTCTTTAACACATGTAAAGCTGGTAATGGGTACATTGCTTCCATCTTGAACCTGAAAACAATTGTTGTCAAAGAACATTTGCAATACACCAGGCAGAAGAACAAGGGAGCTGGGAGGTAGTACTTTCTTCCAGGATGAATGTCATGGCAAGAGGAAGACTTTTGGCCAAAACCACTAACTAAAGAACAAGTAGTATTGGGGGAACGTATCCTCCTCCCAAAAAATGCATTGCTCCAACTGTTAGTTTCTTTGGGAGTTTTTGGCCTCTGTTGTTGGCCAAATGAACAGGGATGTGTAGTTTGGGTTATCTTATTATAGACTTTGACATCATTTGATAAAAATATTTTAAAATAAAATAGCATTACAAGTTGTCATTTTGGATTCATATTAATAGATCAGATAACCAGCAGGTGATGGATTTGAGCTCAGTACATTGAAAAATATGGAATCATCAACATCAACACAGCCCCTAGCTTGTACCTGCTTTCCCCATGTTCCTCTCTTGCACCCTGATTACAGCTGGTGTGAATTTTTTTCTCTGGTCAGCTGGTGTTTGGATCTTTGCAGCACTGCCCCACAATGGCATTGTGGTGCTGCTATTAAGAATTTTTGGGTGGCTGCATCAGTAACAGTTTGTGACCAGTCTTGCTTAGAAAACGCTAAAATACTTTTTTTCCTTTCGCATACGTAGTATAAAAGAGGAGTTCTACCAAATTACAGAAACCCCATGATTTTATACCGTAATAGAAATAGACATTGCTATCTTTAGGCAGCTGCTTAGCAACCCTTCCTTCACTGTTGCGCAGTTGGTGTGGTCTTCCCACAAACTGTGAGGTGTATGTTGCTAAATTTACTGATGGCTTAAATTCATTTTTCCCATTATGGTGCAAATGAGCTCAAATAGCACCCTGAAATCATCAGCAATCTCATTTATTTATTTATTTAATTTGCATCCTATCTTTCCTTTATGGAGCTTGAGGAGGTAGCAGATATGATTTTCCGTCCTTCCATTTTATCCTCAGAAGAACCCTGTGAAGTAGGTTAGACTAAGAGACAATAACTGACACATGGTCAGCTTCATGGCTGAGGTGGGGTTTGAACCCCTGGTCTTAGTCCACCGCTTTAACTACTGCACCACACTGGCTGAACAGATATGAACGAGTATTGAACAGATGACAGGCACTGAATGACTTTAACATCTGTGCTGGGCCCACCTTGGGATGGCCAGCTTAGGACTTCATGCAACTATGACAGCCATGGGACTTGGCCTGTATACTACTGGCCTGTATTCAGCAGGAAAAACTCTGGATCTGGTCTTTGTTGTTGGGTTAATTATCTGGAATTGAGGGTAATACACCATGTGGTAATAACATATTAAGGCCTCTGTGGCCTCTCCCTGGAAACTTGAGTAGCAGCAATGCTTTTGGCATTTCAGTTCCAGGGGAAGACCTGGTTGTTTGCCAATGCATTTGTGGGATGTTGGACTGCTGCTGTAATTCTGGGTGTTTTTATGACTGAACCTTTAATGCCATGTTTTTAACCTGCACTTAACTATCTGTAATTGCTCTTGTTTTATGTTGTAACCTGCCTGGAATCACATAATGAATTGCAAGCTAAAAATACATTTAATAAAAGGAATATGTAGGCCACCTCTATTTCCATCTCCAAGACAAGGGTAGGTTACCCTTTATCTCAATCATCTTCTCAAGAAACATTTGTGCTGTACTACTAGTTTGCATATGGGAACGGAGTCTGTGTATATCTGCTGAGAAGGAAAGCCCATTGAATTCAATGAGTTTTACTCCCAGGTAACTCTGCAAAGGATTATGAGCAAGACTACAGCCTTAGAGAATGCATCCTGTTTCTTTTCTTTCTCCTGAAGGAGAGTTTTACAACTGATGTATTGGGATCCTGGTTTCAGATTTCAGAATACTGGAGGGCATCTACCCTATTCACCTGGATTTCGGGTGGGGCAGCACGCCTTTGCTGGAGAGACAAAAATAGCCTTTGCTTTGTTCTATTGCTTCTCTAGTTAGTGAAGTAGGTGTCTTGCTTGAGCAGCTGCTTGCAAGCAGCAGGGAAAGAACAGGGTGAGGAGAGTAAAGTCATAGACTGCATGCATGTCATATATTTAAAGCATCTCACTTTCCCCAAAGAATCCTGGGAACTGTCGTTTAGCTGCTCACACTTAACACCCTTAGCAAACTTCAAATTCCAGGATTCTTTGGGGGGCAGAAATGTATGCAGCCATAGTTTAGGCAGGAAAGCCCATCAATACCAGCTATTGCACATAGATGCTGCCCTCATGTTACTGATGAATGTTGTCAGCCTACAGTCATGAGCTGACATCTGGCATGGGGTGGTAGCTAAGCTGAAGGCAGGTGCCCTCTTTGCTAGAGTATGTATGTTGCATTAAAGGTAAAAGGTAAAGGACCCCTGGATGGTTAAGTCCAGCCAAAGGTGACTGGGGGGTATGGTGCTCATCTTGCTTTTCAGGCCGAGGGAGCTGGTGTTTGTCCACAGACAGCTTTCCAGGTCATGTGGCCAGCATGACTAAACCACTTCTGGTGCAATGGAACACCATGACAGAAGCCAGGGCACACAGAAACGCCTTTTACCGTACTTTCCTGCCACAGTGGTACCTATTTATCTACTTGCACTGGTGTGTTTTTGAACTGCTAGGTTGGCAGGAGCTGAGCAGAGCAACAGGTACTTGCCCCATTGCGCAGATTCAAACTGCCAACCTTCCGATCAGCAAGCCCAAAAGGCTCAGTGGTTTAGATCACAGCGCCACCTGTGTCCCGCGCATCTTATTACCAGGTGCTAGAAACTAAAGGAGAGTCAAGTGTTGTTGCACTCAGGTCCTGTTATATGACTTCCCATGGGCGCCTGGTTGCTCACTGTGAGAACAGGATGCTGGGCTAGATGAGCCACTGGACAGATTCAGCAAGTTTGTTGTTATTTTTATTAGGCCTTGTTTTTCTCTGACCCATAAAGGACAGCCACAGATTATAAAGGTTTCTTACATGTCTCTGCTTCCACATTCCATCCATGAAAGGCGATTGCTGCTTCCAGAACCAAGTCCAGGGAGCCAACTCTAGGGAAACTTGGCTCACATTCTCTGCTTGAGAGGGAGAGAGAGAATAAAGTGTGGGTGAATTCACTCCTTGCTCTGCAATTCTTGTGGGAGAGAGAGGTTTGGAAGATAGTATTACTTTCTCATAGCAGAGTTAGCACAATGGTGATTGCTCCAAGCACATTAAAACTCCATTAGATTTTACATCTGCCCTCGTTCACCTTTAAATATTTCCCACAAAATACTTAGGCTAGAATAAATCACAGACACAGCATTGCAAATAAGTGAATATTTTACTCAGAGTTTCAGCAGTTACAGCAAACAACTCTCCATCTGTTGGCAGTAAAGTAAGAAGAAAAGGTTCCAAAGGAAAGACATTTGTCTTCTTACACAAATGAATCATGCAGAAGATGCAGGCTGTAAAAAAATTTCAGAGAGATTTTTCATTCATGTGGTTTTTCTTCAGCTGGGAGCCATGCTTGGCTCCCAGCTTCCTCAAGGAACACAGGGGTGGGGTGAGGCTGCTGGGAGTCTGCTGAGTTCCATCCTTGTTGGGATCAGAATAACCCTTTCATGCACGTAAGTGCGCGTCAGCAACTGCATATTACTACAACTTGTCTCTGATATTATTTTCTCTTCATGTGGCAGCACTTGTACACCATCAGAGATACCATTTTATCTCCTGAGTCCAGAGGCATTTTAGGTTCTGCAGTGTGTTCTGGTATGAAGGGTGTATGGGAGCTCCTATCAGCCTCAAGCCTATTATGGAGGTTTTTGCTGAGCTGAAGGGAAGCAAACAGAATGGCACTTCAGTTACCTTGGTTTCAATCTAGCTGGCTGAGGGGTGCATTTTTTTCTGTCAAGGTTTTCCGTGTCAGCATGAGGACAGTAAACCTGCATATTCAACTTTGAGTCTGTAACCCTTCTTGAAGATCTTGTGGAAGTAGCAAAGAGTTGTTTGCTACCGGAGCACGTCTACTGCATCTATATGCTTGGAAAGATGGCTAAAGAAAAAGTTAGCTAATTATAGAGTTGCATCCCATTCCGTGCAAACAAACTTCCCCTGCCTCTCCTCTCACCTGCCTGCAGGCCACCAGTCCTCTTGAACATATTTTAAGGGTTCGCAAGGAGCTGCAGCCAGGAAACCCCACTGTGTGGGAACACTTGCGCATTGGCAACATTGGGTATAACCCATGGTACTTTCTGTAGCCACACTTACAACAGCCACTGAGATAGGAGGATGCATTTTTAGCTCATGTGGGATTTCAGTTGTTGCTGGGTTTTGCCTGCCACTTTCATACTGGAGTAACCGCAAGGTTTCAAATTCTTTTTTTTCTCCCTTAGGAAAAAAACATCTCCTCAAGATGTTCCTTTAATTGGTAAACTGGGTGGGCCTGTATGACCAGTTTTGCAGTGAAATGCTGGCCTCCACCTTCCTTCCCAAAATCCTGTAACTACAAATAACGATGCTTGAAACTACTTTGGGGAGTTACTGAGCTAAGAGAAATTGATTTAAAATAGTCTTACGGTTGCAGCCTTAAAATTGTGTCATAGCAGAATTCTATTGTGTCTGAGCTTTAAGTAGCTGGGTGAAAGGAAGGTGGCAATGTTGCCGGTGCACCTTCAATCCTAACAGTACAGTGGTACCTCAGGTTAAGTACTTAATTCGTTCCGGAGGTCTGTTCTTAACCTGAAACTATTCTTAACCTGAAGCACCACTTTAGCTAATGGGGCCTCCCGCTGCCGCCGCGCTGCTGGAGCATGATTTCTGTTCTCATCCTGAAGCAAAGTTCTTAACCTGAAGCACTATTTCTGGGTTAGCGGAGTCTGTAACCTGAAGCGTATGTAACCCGAGGTAGCACTGTATTCTTCCGATTTACAGTTCTAGCCAGTCACTGCATATCAGCCATGCCCACCTTTTAAAAGGCTTTTTGTACTTCTGCCTGCCTCTTGTATCTCAGTGGTCTTGTTTTGTCAAGGGAGTTTGCTGTTAGAGGCAGTAATTTTCAGGGAAGAAGAGGGTAAGCAATAATACAGAAGGTAGCCTGAGCTGAAGAAGTCACCACGTTGCAGAAAATAGCTCTACAGGGAATTAAATGTATATTAACAGCCTGCAGGTCAAATTCTTAGTTTTGGAGACTTTATCACATTGATATTTCATACTGTTTGAAGATACCTCATAAATGTCACTACTGAGCTATGCTTTCCCTCCATTTTCCATTTTCTCAATTACTGTTCCAACAAACCTTTGCTTATACCTTTTTTCCAAATATGAAATGTGTTTAAAAATGTACAAGCAAGCAGTTGCATGTTTTTGTCCTTCTTCCAATACTTCAAAAGCATCTTTGATGTTTAAATAGCTAAGTGAATGAAATACAATAACTTTGGTGGGAGCAAAGATTGCCGTGTTGGTAGGTTTCTACACCTTAAAGTAAATCTTAAAATAACCGAGTGCTTTTTGAAATGTAATGTCATCGGCATGTAAATCTGTCGCCTATAGGAAAAATAAGCAACAAAAGTTGTGCAACAGCTCTTCAAATAAAAATCCTGAACATCTGGTATTGTGTGCAAGTCACCGTTGCATTAATATTGTTGATGCCTGATAGTGCCACATGATCATTTATTTATTTATATATACATATATATTTTGTAGATGACTTTGATGAATTCACATCCAGTAACGATGATATTATTCTCAGAAGTATTGCTGAAGATCTTAGAGATTGTTTGCCAAAAGAGGCCATGCTCAGCTCCGAGCACCTTGCTCTCCAAAAAGTAAGTTTAGCTTTTGAGGCCTTCCCTTGTCAGATGGTTTAGTGATTTGGGTCAACCACTAGGACTATCAGGGACTTCTGTCTGATGCAGGTTGATGAATGACTTGATTGAGTCACTGTCAGAACTTGAGCCCAGGGCATCTGTCCTTAACAGCTCAAGAAAGAGAAGAGCAGGGAATAAGCTTTAACTGCTGAAGAAGTGTCCTTGTGCTGATTGGCCCAGTGTAGGTCATGATGCTTGGTCATGCTTAATCATCTAAGCAGCAAAAACAGAATAAAACACTACAAAGCACTGATCAAGTTTTCAAGTTCCCCTGAATTATTCTTCTGCCTAAATGTTCCTTTGGGGTTTTTCCTCCCTATTATGCTCTAAACATATTTCTTCTCCCTCTATTTCACCTATCTATACTGAATAAGATAGGGACGCGGGTGGTGCTGTGGGTTAAACCACAGAGCCTAGGACTTGCCGATCAGAAGGTCGGCGGTTCGAATCCCCGTGACAGGGTGAGCTCCTGTTGCTCGGTCCCAGCTCCTGCCAACCTAGCAGTTCGAAAGCACGTCAAAGTGCAAGTAGATAAATAGCTACCGCTCCGGCGGGAAGGTAAATGACGTTTCCATGCGCTGCTCTGGTTCGCCATGCTGGCCACATGACCTGGAAGCTGTACGCCAGCTCCCTCGGCCAATAAAGCGAGATGAGCGCAGCAACCCCAGAGTCGGCCACGACTGGACCTAATGGTCAGGGGCCCCTTTACCTTTTATCCTGAATAAGACTTTTGAAGAATTCAAAAGCTTGCTCACTGTGACTTCCGAGTTGATCCTAATAAAAACAGTATACTGCAGTTATTTTTGGATCCCACCTCTCCAAATGAACCAGCATAGCTGGCTGCAATCTTCATTTGTTTTGGGTAAAAATACTGAATTTAGCTGCCCGGGAGAGGGAGTCTAGAATTTCTACCACCTAACAGTGTGACCTGGGTTATGAGGGTTACATGTCCTCTGCCTACGGGGGAACTAGTTTTGCTTCCATTGGCTCCTCTTAATCAGCTAAAATTAGTCACTATCTTTCCTCATATTACTCCACAATTTCCCCCCTTTTGATATTTGCTTTATAACAAAGATAGATATTCCAGCTAGCACTGGTGACATATTAAGTATCACACAAGTAAATGCAATCTATCTATCTATTTCTCATTTATAGCTGCAGAAACTCTGCCGCCTTCAAAGTCCATCCTTAGTAGACAGCAATATGGGGTCTCCAAATGAAACGCCTGGCCGTGAATATAACTCATTGATGCAGCAGTATAATATATAATACTGACTCCTTAGATAGAGAAAACATGTTAAATTAGAGGTACAAAATAGTGAGGAAACAGGCATCATTTAGGTCAAGGGTTCCCAATCTGTGGTTTGTGGACCACCAGTGGTCTGAGAGCTTCCCTCGGGTGTTCCATGGTGTGCCTATAAAAATACAGTTAAAATTCATAGAGCAACCAGCACAGTGCATTATTATTGGTTCAATAGACAGGAAGATCATGAAGTGGCCAGCCAAGACTCACCACAATTTTCAAGTGGTCCTTTGTGGGGGCAGGGAGTTTTGGAGTGTAGTGGAACAGAAAGTCTAGGGCTTAAATTGTGTGCAGCTAGTACTGGGGGAAATATGCTGATTAATATACATGTTCATCTTTATGCTTCTCCTTCAGCTGCAACAGCAAACAAAACCCACAGTTCATATTGATGCATTCCTTTATGATGATGACTGTATTGACTCACTGTGTGAAGAAGGGAAGATGAGCAGATATTACTGTCTAATGTGCGGCTCTCACCGGACAGCACCATTAGGTAAGTACATAGATGATGTTACAGATGGGTAGCCGTGTTGGTCTGCCATAGTCAAAACAAAAAAAATTCCTTCCAGTAGCACCTTAAAGACCAACTAAGTTAGTTCTTGGTATGAGCTTTCGTGTGCATACACACTGTGTATCTGAAGAAGTGTGCATGCACACGAAAGCTCATACCAAGAACTAACTTAGTTGGTCTTTAAGGTGCTACTGGAAGGAATTTTTTTACATAGATGATGTACTTGGAGGCCAAATGACAGCATTGGTCAATGTGTGCCTATGCAGTTGATCCAATGTTTTTGTCCTAAATCAAATATGGAGTAGCTTCAGGTTTCAGTCAGATGTGGAACTATGCTTTTCAGAGTGAGCTGCGGAAGCATCAACAAGTTATTGTGCTCCCAGATGAAATGGGAAATAAGGTGAAAGTCCATTATAAAAAGGGAAATGGGTTTGACTGCATGGTCTCGATTTATATAGTTTATTAACAATAGTAAAGTAATCTCCCTTTCATCTTGGCCACAGCAGCTGCTATGGAGAAATTAGGTATCTTAATGCTGTTGAAGTGAGCTGAATTTCTGATGTGAAAGATTTTCCAGGTTTATTTTGATGCATGCAAGACTTAACATGTGTACATGTATTGTCTTGGAAGACAGCACTTTGTGTTTGGTAGTTGTTTTTAAAATTTGCAATAAAGTTTATAAAAAAGGAACAAATCCAATAAATATAAATTAACTTTTAATTTTAGTTCAGGTAAATTGGTGGGGTTGTTTATGTCTTAGGTGTAACTTGTAACTAAAATATGTGTGTGTTTATTACACCAACATTAATTTTTCCAATTAAAAGTGTGTTTGCTAAAACCGTTGAAATTGAGCATAAACAGTTCCCTTTAGGGAGAAAGTTCCAAAGTCAGGATGTCACTACAGAGAAGACCCTAAGTTGCATTCAGGGAATGTCTGGAGGACAGAGCAGACTCATATCTGCAGGTTTCCCCCCTTTCAAGCTCTGTACCGATAGCTGGAATGCAAAAACGAAGCCTGCACTTGTGCAGAGAAAAGCCTTGTATGTTTAATTAGGAACCCTGCCCTTTGCAAGTTTCTGTTTGCACAGAGAGAGCTCATCTATATACCAGTTGTGTATGCATCCTAGGCTCTGTTCAGACTTTCAGTTGAACATATGGCATTCTAGGTTGGAGGGTATGGTCCTGATTTCCCCACCATGTGTTCATATGTGAAAAGGACTCTGATCTGTTCTTAATTTTGTTCACAGTTCTGTTCAAAGAACAACGTGAAGCAGACCCATAGCACTTACTAGACAGTTAAGATCTCGCAAAGTATCATTTAAACCGTTTACTCTTCAGTAGTTGCACTTAATTTATGCTATATTACTTAACATTGAGTGGGAAATGTGTCCAATGCTACAGTCTCACCCTATATTATTAAGGTTACTTTTTAAGTAAAGAAATACAAGATTGTGTGCAGTTTGATGTTTTACTCAAAATTATAAAGATGTGAATGTGGTGGGGATATTATTCTCAGCAGACAAGTGGAAAAATGATAATTCTTGTTGGAAAGGTTCTACTAAACAGTTGACAGTGGTTGATGATTGTTCCAGCAAGGTTGCATATTTAAAATTATTTTGCTCTTCTTTCCCAGAGTTCATTTCTCATTCCTTTTCCATCTCGGAACTGAAGTTTCTCTTTCGGCACGTACTGCCTGATCTGACAGGAAAGGTGGTGGTTGACATTGGTTCCAGACTTGGTGCGGTCCTCTTTGGGGTAAAACCCAGTCCAGGAATTTGTTAACAATTTCCTGCGATGTATCTTTTTTCCTGTTTCTAGTGGTTATTCTATGCTTCTGTGCTATGTGTTGTCCTGCAGATACGCTGCTTAATGTTATAACCTACCTTGCTCAAAATTTTGTTCACAACATGAGTGGTATACTACTGGACATCTTACTCCAAACCCAGATGTGATATGACTACATTCTCCTCTCTTAAGCCAGAAAGACATGGGTGCAATGACATATTACAGCCACTTTGTTATTATAACTGCCCAATAAGTCTCTGGATAATGAGGGGGGCTGGGCTGGTGGTACTTTTTTTTGAGTTTTGGGCAAATCCAGCTCAGGTTTCTTCATCCCGCTCAATAGTTAAAAGAATTGTTTCAGCAGTTTATAGGAAATAGATATCAGGAAGCCATTGCCCAGGTTCAGTTTTGCAGTCATGCTTTGCTTCACCGTAAAGTAGACATCTGTGTATAATTTTGGTTCTCAAACTTTGTGTGTGCCTTCCTAGGCTACAGCCTTAGGGAAGGGCTGGAATTTAATAGTAGAGCACAGGCCTCAGACACTGAACAGCTTCTTCAAGTCAGTGTAGATACTTCGAAAGATCCAAGACAGCCTCATATTTCAATATGTTCCCCTTGTTACCAAGAAAAATCAGCAGTTGCTTACCTAGCTAAACTCTTCCTTATCAGAGACTACAGAGAAAGTCTACTACTCCTCCCAATTATGTAGTATCATCAGGTAATGTCTGTGTTGCTTAAGCAAGATTTTGGCTTGTCTCCTGCCTGAACCTGAATTTGTTATAGTCAGTTCTTTGGTTACTGCTGTTGTATTATCTTATGGTTTGATTGACTGACATTGATCCCTTAAGTGCTCCTTCAGATTTAGGAAGGCAGGATAAAAACCCCTTAATAAATAAACAAAAGAAAAGCATAGGACCATAGCATTTTATCAAAAGGTCTTAAGGAGTTCTTTAAAAATATTAAACTGCCCCCATGGGCATAATCTTGATCAGAAAGGGGAGCTTTTCTTCCTTGGAATACCTTCCTAGATACTCTGAACACTTGTGTAAAGGATTCCGTTTTTTCTTGGCATTCCCTTATTTCCTGGAATAACAAATGAAGTAGATGCAGTGTCAATTTTTGCTAAATTTATCTTAAATTAGAAACACTTGTTAACATTTGGAAAGCTGAAACTTTATGGTGTTAAAAATGGAATATATCCTCCAGATAAAGCATAACTCATATTTTTAAAAATAGTTCTTTTCATCATATTCTTCGCTTCTATTTACAGAAGTGGCAATCTGCCATATTTAATCTGAATAGACTGTTTTTCTAGCCAGATGGTTAAGAGTTTCAGAAAGCTGTAATAGTTATCCTTTAGGGGCATCTTAATATGTGGGTTTCTAGCATTTGTCATGTTAAATCCATATACCGTATTTTTCGCCCCATAGGACGCACCGGCCCATAGGACGTACCTAGTTTTGGGGGGAGGAAATAAAGGGGGGGAAATTATTTTTCCCCCCCAGGCGCGGGGCTGGGGCGGGGGAAGCCCGAGCTTCCCCCGACCCCAGCCCCCAGAACAGGCAGCTCTCCGCAAGCCTTGGGAGACCGGCGTGACTTCCCGCCGGGCTCCCACGGCTTGTGGATATCTGCCTGAAGCCCAAACCAGGTCAGGGAACAGCGGGATGGCGGCGCTCCGCCTCCCCGCTGTTCCCCGAGCTTGTGGAGCTGGCAGCGGGGAGAAGCGTGCCAGGTCGGGGGACAGCGCTTCTCCCCGCCGCCAGCCTTCAGACCAGGTCGAGGGACCAAGCCCGTGCAGCGCGCCCCGTGCTTCGGGCTGCAGGCTGCTGCCCGCAAGCCTTGCGAGCCCGTGGGAACTCCCACTGGGCTTGCAAGGCTTGCGGATAGCTTCCTGAAGCCTGGAGAGCGAGAGGGGTCGGTGTGCACAGACCCCTCTCGCTCTCCAGGCTTCAGCGAATGCCTGCATTCGCCCCATAGGACGCACACACATTTCCCCTTCATTTTTGGAGGGGAAAAAGTGCGTTTTATAGGGCGAAAAATACGGTAAGTTGATGAAGCCTCTTGTGAAACATTTATTCTAATTTATAAGATAAATTATTATGGCAGGGTAGACTTTCTATTGTAGGGCTAAACACTATTTTGAGCACTTGCTACCAAGCCCTCTGGAACAGGGCCTGAAACTTTCTAAGATTCTTACAATCTCATCGTGTGTGTGTGTGTGTGTGTGTGTGTGTGTGTGTGTGTGTGTGTATTTCAGTAAAGCTTAACATTTCATTTCAGTCCACCTATATATATATCTGTCTATCTACACTGGCTTTTCTTTTAGGGCTACTTTTATAGCTCAGCATCTCAGATCTATGGTGTTGAAATGAATGCAGACTTTTGCCGGTTGCAGGAAGTTATCATTGCAAAATACCAACTTCATGGAAGAATAAAGGTAGTAACATATTTCTTAGTTTGTTTTATTTACAGTGAGGTTTTGAACTAGCAAGTCAATATTCATAGAAAAATAATGTCATTGGAGTTGCAATATCTTTGCAGTCATGCACATACCTGGTAGGATACCTCAAATAGTTGAAGTTTGTAAATGATTACAAACCATTGTGTGATTCAAACCAACTCCATAGCAGCCTGTACAGTCAGCTTTAGAGTTAAACGGAGGCTGGAGGATATTCAATATTCTTAATACTGAATATTCTTAATATTGAAACAATGAAAAAGGTTTAAGATGATTTTAAGGTTTTCCCATGACCAACAAGAAAAGAATAATAGTATTTAATATTTGTATAATTAGGTGTTCCAAGCACTTTATGTGTGCAATTTTGTGGTAATACGTATAATTCAATAAGAAAGGTCAGTATTTTTACACCCATATTGCAAATGGGGAGGCTGAGGCCAAGAGTAAGCGGCTTGCTTAGGGTCAGGGTCAGGGAACCTCTGGCCTGCTGACCAACCTTAGCCCACCAGGTGTCCTGTTGGGCCTGTGAGACCATTTTGGACAAAGCAGCCATCAATCAGCTGGTTGTCAGGAGTCATTAAAATGCTGTGCAAAGCAGGAACCAAGCACAAAGCAGTATCACACCCCCCCAATCAGCTGATAAGATGTGGGAGCACTTCCTTGATCCAGTTGTTCTTGCCACCCTTTCCTTTCAGTAGCTGTTTCACTGTAAAGTGAAGCAGCTGCTGAAATAAATTAGGTGGGGAAGTCTTAGGTAGGATTCACCAAATGCACCCATCAGCAGAAGTCCTGTGCAAAGCCTTCTGCTTGTACAAGATGACTTTTTCCTCCTTTATGCCACTGCACCTTCAAAAAATGGCTTTTTGGGGGGGAGAACCCCCAGAACAGTGGGAGGAGGGGGCTAATTTCAGTATTTGAGATTGTTGCCAGATGATCTTTCATGTTAGAAGCTTACAGATTTTCCCCCTTCAGGTACTTCATGCAGACATTTGTACTCAGGCGTCACTTCTTCAGAGTGCTGACATTGTTGTGATGAATAATGTTTTCGAATATTTCCTTGACAGCTCAGAACAGGCCAGGTAAGATGTGTGTTCCTGAATTTTTTAGAAACTAGGAATACATTCCTGAGGATACGTTTAGACTTACACATGTTTCTCCTCTTTTAAATAGCTAGAATTGAAATGTATATTTGAGAAAAACGTAAGTTCCAGACTCTCAAACTCAAGTAGTTATTGTGAAGCAAGTCGTTTAAGCGATATATGACACATTTAATGTCAGCTAATAAAGGAGTCCAGTGGACAATATTAGAAAACCTGGAAACTGATGGTGATCCTATAAGTGCAAAAGTAAAAAATGAAGCTACCAGGCAGTTAACAACCTATGAGAAAATAATAGTGGGAGGAAACATAGTGGCGTAATGTCTAATTTCATCCATGCACAAAATTATTACAGAGGCACAATTTTGCCCGCAGCAAAATTTAAGAAGTTGGTGGGTGGTAAATTGGAATTTAGACATAGAGGAAGAAGAGTGGAATAAATTATGGACGTAAGAGCCATGCAAATCCCTATCAGCAACGACAAGGAAAAGAGCTCTCAACATAGTTGTTAAACTACCAACACCTACCAGCCCCAACCAGCATGGCCATGAGGTTGGAGTGTTTTAGTCCCCCACAGCTGGAAGGCCACAAGTTTCACATCCCTGTCCTCGCAGCAGCTGTGATAATAGTTGCCTCAAATGAGAGCCAGCCAACTTCATCTCCTGTTATGCAGTGGCAGATATGTGCCATTGCCTGAGGCTGGGACTGCAGCTATTATTGGGTACAAGTTCCTTGACCCAATTCTAGGCAATTCAATTAACACATACACTGTGACCCTGGATGACCCATTCTACAATGTTTGGTAAGCCCCACTAACCCTAGAGGCTTTTGGGGATGGGATACAGGGCTGTAAGATGGAAAGGGAAAATCCATTGTACTGAGGTGCCTTGTGCTTATGCGGTGGTAGATGCAACCTGTTATTAACATTGGTAATATTAATTTTTGTATTTTTCAAAATACAGATGTTTTATAAATCTGGTTAATATTATTTCCCACAAGCAGTGGGGTACACTTCATAATAATATTGTACTATAAAATAATTTTGCATATATGTCAGGCACATGTCAAAGAGGCTGTAATGCTCATGCAGGCCAAGCTAAGCTTCGAGTATTTTTCTCTCGGAGCACAAACGTCAAATGATGGATGATAATAGCTACACTTTGTTGGAACATGTTAGCTTGTGCTAGCAAGTAATTTTCCATAAGGGTTGCACAAGCAAGTGAAATCTAAACTTACTTTCCCCTAGATCCTGGAAATTTATCAGGCAAAATGTAAGAAAGAAAGGTTCCTTATTAGTGACGTTGCCAAGCCTTGAGAAATCTCTTTCGGAGCTTCAGGTAAGTAGTTATTTTTCAAACTTTTCTGCAGTCAAGTCTTTATGGAAAAATCTTTTTTGAGATCTGCAACAGAAGCCCTCCTTGTGTGTCTACCTCCTAGATCAATGAGGTTGGTGGCAAGAGAGAGGACCATGGAGGTCCCATGGCTTCCTGCCAGTAGGTCTCATATTTGGTGCTTTCGGAAGATCTGAGCATAGTGCTAGCAAACTGCCTGTTTCTCCCCTCAGGTTCTTAATGATTATATCTGTGAGAAAGAAGGACCGGGGTGGGGGGAAGCAACATGTGTCAATGGCAAGATGAAACTGTGATTTTGATCAGTTCACTGAGGGCCACAGTACTATCATTTGCAATGATGTAGTTGAGAGAGATAGCAATGTGTGAATACTACCAATACTGCAGTCCCAAATCCGTCACAAGATATTGAAAACACACATGTACATTGCAAACCTTACCTATGTTAGTGCTGCAGCAGAATAATATTTTATTCTGATAACCTTTTATTACCTGCCTTCATCAGTAGTCAAGAGGTCTGTATTCACTGGAAAGCAGGTGCAAATATGAAATTTTAATTTCTTTTCAGGTCGACATTCAGCTCAGCCAATGGGTGGAAGCTCTGCCGTTGGACTACGATGTGTTTTTCGAAGAAGTTGCTGATAGGGAAGCACTTGAACAAATTCACTTGTACAGAATTCTCTAATGCAAATGTGTACTGATATTGAAATTGCATTGAATTGCAGTTCTACAGTTCTTTTTTCAAGAATTCTTATTTTTATTCCTGTTTTTCATAATGCAAATGCAAATGCATAAACAATGAGCAATAAGAATAACCCAAACAGAGAGGCATACAAAAGCTCAAATAAAGTTCTTCTTTTGATATATTCATTTTTGTCAGTTGAGTGAGTCCTTCCATAAAGAGCCATGGGTTGTCGGTGGGGTTGGAGTTGAGTGTGAGGAGGGCACAAATGATATAAAGCTGAACCTTATTGTATCAAAGTCATTTTATTGTCCTCTGCCAATTTTTTGTCTGCCACTACGGAATCCCAAGCCCTCCTTGTTTGGTTCATACAATACAATTTTTGATAACCTGGATATTTTGCCATTGTGTATAAATTAATTAGTAGGATTTTGTTTTGTTTTTTTGCCAGTTTTGAATCTTGTTGCGAGTTAGTGGTATGGGTAGTACTTGGAATAAGTATGTCAGTGGAGGTAATGCATTCATTTTGATTGTTGCAATCTTGCTTAACCATGCTATATTTAATTTTGACCAGTTCATAAGCTCCTTGTATATCTTCCATGATAAAACATTATAGTTAAATTTTTCTATTGGTTTTTAATTCTTTGGTATAAAAATTTCAATGTATTTTATAATGTGTTGATATGCCTGTTTGTTCTGTGCTTTCTGTGTTTATGTTAAAGCACGGAATTACTGATTTTTGAGAATTGATTTGAAGACCTGCCCAAATGCTGTTATTAAGTTCATTCCTTATATGACTGATTTCTTTCTGGGTTTGTGAACAATAGTAAGATGTCATCTGCAAACATGCGTATTTTATGTTGTGTGTTGTTAATGAAAATACCTGATATAGTTTGATCTGATCTGATTTTGATTGCTAACAAAGGGGAGAGTTCAACGTCCATACGCATGGCCCCACTTGTGGTTTGGGCGGTATTCTCCATTTTGATGGATCATTGATACCATCCCCTAATGCATGGGTAGGCAAACTAAGGCACGGGGGCCGGATCCGGCCCAATTGCCTTCTAAATCCAGCCCGCAGACAGTCCGGGAATCAGCGTGTTTTTACATGAGTAGAATGTGTGCTTTCACTTAAAATGCATCTCTGGGTTATTTGTGGGGAATATGAATTCGTTCATTCCCCCCCCCCCAAAAAAAAATATAGTCTGCCCCCCCACAAGGTCTGAGGGACAGTGGAGTGGACCAGCCCCCTGCTGAAAAAGTTTGCTGACCCCTGCACCTAATGCTTTTATTACTGCATTCCATTTAGAAACTAGATCACTGTGCATTTTAGTTATGTATTCAGGAGGTCTTGTCTCTTTTTGGGTAGTTTTTAAGGCTTTTAGCCATCTCAGGTCCTATTGTTCCTTCTTCAGTTAATGTGTCACTTACCCCTCATTCTCTGATAGCAACATAGCTGTGAAGATTTCTTTATTTATTCAGAAATGTGGCGGATACCATTCCTTGTGATCTTTGCTGAGGACCAATGAGTAAGTGGTGTAAATTGTATATTTAATGCTGTTCAAGAGGCAGGAGCTCAGAGTTAACCTGCCATCTTTGGTGGTGATGTCAGCACCACCCAGTTCTACACTGAGCACTCTGTGGAGGGAGCAGCCCTTTGTGTCAAGATAAAATATGTGGAAAGCAAGAGATACATTCCTCTTTATGTAAATGAGGAAGGATTTTAAACAGAACCTGCCTGGTTTATTTCAAATTAGGATTGTTAATTACTTTTGTCCCTGGTTAAAGAACTGTGGAAATGCTGCCTTTACCAAGTTCTAAAATAGTCCCCCCCCCTTTTTTTTGTTTGTTTGGACTGGAATTATTTTCACTTGTCCCTAGTGTTTAAATATATGGTACTTAGCAGAGGTGACTCTTCCTATGTACTGCATCTTGTTTTAAAGGGCTTACAAAAAATAAATAAATCTCTAGGGAATGCCTTTTTTGCTAGCTTCTCAGCATTAAAACCAGAACTGAAGACAGTTGTTTTAATCCAAAGGTTGGAAGCCTTATACCACAAACAGATCATTTGGATGATGATCTGACTTTTCTGTGCACATGTTTCATGCATACATACCTGCATTTTCAGTCGGTTTATTCTGCTGATTGCCATCCACACCAGTGGGCAGATCAAATGCTACCAGCCTTGAGTCACAATTGGCAAAATTGAGGCTTTTGCTTTTGGGGGAAGATGCAGTATCAATTTATGTTTGGTTTTATAAATAAAATACTTTTATTTCATAAAATTTATATACTTCTTGAATGTGAAAAACAAAACAACAAAAAACATGAAAGCAAGTGGGGGGGAATCGCTCTCAAATACCAAGGTCTGGAGCAACTGTAATAATCACCTAACTAAAAGGTAAAGGGACCCCTGACCATTAGGTCCAGTTGTGGCCGACTCTGGGGTTGTGACGCTCATCTCGTTTTATTGGCCGAGGGAACCGGCGTAGAGCTTCCGGGTCATGTGGCCAGCATGACTAAGCCGCTTCTGGCGAATCAGAGCAGCGCACGGAAACGCCGTTTACCTTCCCACCGGAGCGGTACCTATTTATCTACTTGCACTTTGACGTGCTTTCAAACTGCTAGGTTGGCAAGAGCCGGGACTGAGCAAAGGGAGCTCACCTCGTCGCTATGTATTTACTTTATTTATTCTTTAAAAACTTGATGTCCATACTATAGTTGTAGTCTCAGTGTTCTCCCACACATACTGTGTGGTGTTGATAAAACGGCTCCCTTAGCCAAATTGTTAAAATTTGAATGTGCCATCAACATGTAAAAACTGATGGAGCTAATCTCCCTTGTGTTTTTTGGACTGCCACACCGCAGATGTATAACAGGTTATATTTAGTAACAGTAAAAGGATATTGGATTAATTTTTTTAAAACAAAATATAGCTTTGCATGTTGATAGCTACAGTGTTGTGAGCACACTGCAAAAATTTGTGTGTGCGAACAGCACCAATCCTAAAATAAACTCACATCTGGAAGCATCCTGATTTTTCCCTTCGAGTCTGATTTTCATGTGACAGTTGGGTGTAAGTTGATTATTGAACTATACTTAAAAGGTGTGGAGAATGTAAGAAGCATGCAAGAACAGGCAAGCATGCATACTAAGTAAATGCTGTTTTTCTTTTGAATAGGAAGAAGCGACAAAATATGTCTTGTAGCTCAGGTATAAGACGGTGCTTGAAACGGTGTTCACATGGATGAAAGATATCCAGGCACTTCTTTGTTAAAGACAAGGCCAAAGACACGGGCCCAAGTTTACATTCTCACAGCCAAGGGCTCTTCCCTCATGCCCGGGTATCTGTGTGAAGATCCTGCCACAATTTAAGGTGGAGTTCCCTGAAGCAGAGAACTTTCACAACATTGCTTGAGAAACTGGGAACGTGAGCCACATCTGCCTTACTCCATAACTGCTTTTAACTAAAGAAGAAGACAGTAATAGTGCAATCCCAGCACATCTAGTTTGGCGCTTGTATATAACCCAAGTTGTGTTCTTGATTAATGGCTAATAATAATAGTAATAATAATAATAATTGATATTTATTAATTTAGTAACCAACAACAAAGACATTGCATTAATCCACTAAGAATCATACTGCAACTTGATTATTTTACTAATCCCTAAAAACAGACATATGTGATTAGGAATTTGTGGGGGCTAGCTCAACACGTATTTCTTGTATTTATTATAATCCTACCACTAGATGGCATTCAAAACATTAAGGTCCACTTTTTCGGAAGCAGCTGCTAGCCTTTGGCTTTAAATGTCATTTGTGGAAGTGGCCTCAACCTTTCATTGAGCCTCTAATAAGATGTGGTGCAGCCATCAAGAATTGAATATTGGACTTGACAAGTTTCTTTTCTAGCCACTGATGGAGGAAAAGTGCCCCCTCTACCCCATCTGCTTTAAAAAAAAAAATGCTTCAGCCCAATGCTTATACATAACTTTTTTATATTATATGGTGGGTGTTGAGATAAGCAACTACCTAAAAAAAGGGGGAGGAGGAAACGAAACATTTAGGATATGGGGAAGAACTACAGTGCTGGGAGACACTGCCCCATTGAAACTCATTTGTTGAAAATATGAAATTACATGAAGCGAGTACAGTACAGATGAACCAGAGGCAAGTGAAGAACATAGTGGCCAGTCTAATTCTCATTTCTTGTTCAGTGAGGGATGTCTTGATCCTTTTTATGTAGGGTGTGTTTGGAGTGTGTGTGTGTGTGTGTGTGTGTGTAAAATGGCTTTTTGTGAGGCAAATACAACCTGGGGAGAAGGTACCTGTGTAGGACAACTTCTCCCATATGAAACTGCTTAGCACTGCAGCCACCTTTTGAAATGAGGTGTAGTGACATGAAAGAGGGGCTTTTTAGTAGCAGCATCTCTTGAACTCAGTTTACCCATTCTTTTAATGGGTTTTTAGTTAATTTGTTGACCCCTTTAATCTTCTGGGCCAGCTCTTTTAAGTACAGTGTAGTTTAAGCTTATTCTATTAGCAATATCTGCCCTGGCTATGGTGAAACCATTTTACTTCTCTAACAGGCCTTTTGTTCCTATCCAAAACTGAGCATAGACAAGGGAGACTGACGAAGATGTCCTATCTTTGAAATATTCTTCTTTGGCGATCACCTGTGGCCGAGTAAGATTGACTTCCATGAAGACTATTTTAACGGTGTGTCCGTTACTGTGGAGGCCAATTCTGGATATATCTTTGAAATATCCACATGCTAGCACCCCTGTTAACCCTCAAGGAGGTTTAATAACACTGTTTATTACAACAAGAATAGCGGCAAAAAGAGGAAAAGCAACATAAATCATTAAAACTACACAGGGCTAAAAGATTGTGATGTAATCATGTAACAAATGTGCCAGAGGAACAGATTCCATAGACTAGGAGCGACCACAGGAAAAGGCTTTATCTTTAATCTCACCTCTAAAGGCAAAGGCAATTTAGCAAAAGAGCTTAGCACAAGGACAGGTTCAAATTCAAATTGGAGTGGGAGACTATTGCTAACTGTTCTACTCATTCACACTTAAGAAACAAAAAAAATTCCTTCCAGTAGCACCTTAAAGACCAACTAAGTTAGTTCTTGGTATGAGCTTTCGTGTGCATGCACACTTCTTCAGATACACTGAAACAGAAGTTGCCAGATCCTTCTATATAGTGAGAAGGTGGGGAGGGGTATTACTCAGAGGAGGGTGGGGATGGGTGATTGGCAGATAGCTGTGATGAGCCTGTTGACGACTATTAACGACTGCAGTAGGTCTTACAGGAAAAAGCAAGGGGTGAGAAGGTGAAAAATGGCTTTGTCATGTATAGTGAGATAAGAATCCAATGTCTTTATTCAGGCCAGGTGTCTCCATGGTTTTAAGTTTGGTAATGATTTGCAATTCAGCAGCTTCTCTTTCCAGTCTATTTCTGAAATTCCTTTGTAGTAAAACAGCTACTTTGAGATCTTGTATAGAATGTCCTGGGAGATTGAAGTGTTCTCCTACTGGTTTCTCTGTCTTGTGATTCTTGATGTCAGATTTATGTCCGTTTATTCTTTGGCGTAAGGTTTGGCCTGTTTGTCCAATATAGAGAGCTGAAGGACACTGTTGGCATTTGATGGCATACACAATGTTAGACGATGAGCAATTAAATAGTCCAGAGATGGTGTGTGTGATGTTGTTGGGGCCAGTAATGGTGTTGTCCGGGTGTATGTGGCAGCAAAGTTGGCATCTGGGTTTATTGCAGGCTCTGGTGCCAGTGTCCGTGTTAAGTCTGGTTGTAGTATTATTGTGGGTTAGGAGTTGTTTAAGATTGGGTGGCTGTCTGTAGGCAATGAAAGGTCTTCCTCCCAGAGCTTGAGAAAGAGAACTGTCATTGTCCAGGAGAGGTTGTAGATCTCTGATGATGCGTTGTACTGTTTTAACTTGGGAGCTGTATGTGATGACTAGAGGAGTTCTGTTATTTTCTTTTTTGGGTCTGTCTTGCAGCAAGTTCTCTCTGGGTATCAGTCTGGCTCTGTTGATCTGTTGTCTAACTTCATCTGCTGGGTATTTTAGTTCTAAAAAGGTTTGCTGTAGATCACTTAAGAAGGTTTAACTATTGATATGAGTTTGGTTGAACTGATTAGAATGAATAGGCTTATCTTTTTTCCCTGACATCCCTCATGGATTAGCAGAGACTTGACAAAAAGGTGAACTGTTCCTTGAGGGATTGAAACTTCTACCTTTTGGAAAGTGATATCCTCAAGGACGACACAAAACCTTTTGCCCGAAGCAAAGCACCAGAAGTCACCACAAATCTGCACCCACGCCCCTAGTCATGGTTCATGGTTCCCAAAGGCTGTTCAAGTTATTTTGGCACCTGAGGCAGAAAGTTTTAAAGTGCCTTTCACCCTCCCAGCAATAAGAATACAGTAATAAATGAGGTAACCAACAATTGACTGACTTTAAATGGCATCCACAGCCAGCAACCTTAGATAGTCACGCCCTCTTATCTAACGGTAAGATCAACCCTGGTTGTCCCCCCGTTTGTAGGAGAGACAGAAAAATATATTTTGCTTTAGAATTTGAACACAGAGGCATTCTGAAGCTGGAGTTGGATAAAACTAGCATTCAACCCCACCCCAGGGGGGTCCAACTAGTTGCTGGAAATACTTCCTGGTTTCCTTTGTGTTTATCCCTTGCTATGAGTTTCTTAGCAGAAGCTCTTGACCACAGGAGCTCCAGCTTAGACCTGTGTACTACTTTTGCCACTATGGTAGGAAGCTGTCAAAGTGAACGATACCTGCCAGAGATGTGGGCTACGATTTATTACACCTTGTGTGATTTCTTAAATGCTGTGTACGCCTCCCATAGTTTTATCTTTATAGTGGATCTCAGGTGTTTTGCAATTACAGTACAGCATAGCTGAGGAACCTTTCAGAGCCTGAGGAGCCACACTCCCGTCAAGACAGCCTTCTGAGGGTCATCTGCTAGTGGTGTGTTGGGTCGGAGGCAGAAGTTGGTGGAGCAAGTGATGTAAATTTTAACTTTGTACAGCAGGCTAGTTTTTGCATACACTCACACACTCCACTTTACCCACCATTCAGAGAATGGAGTGGCATTGCTGGACTTCAAGGAAGCAGTCTAGAAAGACAGAAAGACTTGGGTTGCAAAGTAGGGCCTATGAAGAAAATGCCCTGTAGAGAGTTATGAGGACCACACACAGACCCTCCAAGTGTCCCTATTTTCCAGGGACAGTCCCAGATTAACAGAAGCCATCCCAGTTTCTGATTTGATCCCGGAATGTCCCCCTTTTCCTTAAAAGGTAAAGGTAAAGGTACCCCTGCCCGTACGGGCCAGTCTTGACAGACTCTAGGGTTGTGCGCCCATCTCACTCAAGAGGCCGGGGGCCAGCGCTGTCCGGAGACACTTCCAGGTCACGTGGCCAGCGTGACATCGCTGCTCTGGCGAGCCAGAGCCGCACACGGAAACGCCGTTTACCTTCCCGCTAGTAAGCGATCCCTATTTATCTACTTGCACCCAGGGGTGCTTTCGAACTGCTAGGTTGGCAGGCGCTGGGACCAAACAACGGGAGCGCACCCCGCCGCGGGGATTCGAACCACCGACCTTTCGATCGGCAAGCCCTAGGCGCTGAGGCTTTTAACCCACAGCGCCACCCGCGTCCCCCCCCCCCTTTTCCTTAGGACGTCTCTATTTTCATTGGAGAAATGTTGGAGGGTATAGAGTTCTGTGACCTTCGAGCCAAGGTGGTGGTAAGTAACTATACAACCTTTAGAAGACCGCTGAAGGCAGCCCTGTATATTTTTTTTATATTTAATGTTGTTTTCATATATGTTGGAAGCTGCCCAGAGTTGCTGGGGCAACCCAGTAAGATGTGTGGGGTATAAATAATAAAATTATCATTATGAAATTGGACGTCCCTATTTTCATCAGAGAAATGTTGGAGGGTATGCACATAGAGAGGCCTGGAAAGCTGCATTCAGAACCTGAGCCTGAAGCCCAACTCTCTACCATCCTAGCTTCCAGCAGACAGTCCACCCAGCACATCTATAAATTCACCTGATGGGCCTTTGTCAGGTACTAGGCACATAGAAGCAGGTGGAAACCTTAGGTACCTTACAGGTCTGTGGCAGGGCTCTTCTATATTATTGCGGCTGACTAGAGTTTCGGGGGGGGTGCTTCATCATTCAGGAGATACTGCATGTGATGTTGGCATGTTATACATGTGTTGTATAATGGGGGGTTCAGTGGCTGAGATGTTCTAAAGTAGTATACAGGATCTAGTCCACATCTCCTTTCCCTTTGCTATCAATCTTTAAGAGCGCCAATGGGTGGATGGCGGTACAAGAGCCTTCATGTACTTTTACTGTTGGCCTTAATACAGAACCAGAAAGAGGAGTTGAACAAGCAAAATAATATACTAGAGCAGGATAGCCAAAATGGTCCCAAGGTTAATGAACTACAATTCCCATCATCTCTAACCATTGGCCACATTGGCTGGGGTTGAGTGATGGTGGAGGCCAGTAGCATCTGCAGGACACCTGGTTGGCTGTCCCTCACAAAAAGAGAAGTTCAGGACATGCTTGCCATTTTTTCCCTCCCATGTCTGGATTTGTGTCCCTCTTCCCCAGTGTGCCCCCTACTCCCAGCAGCCATGAGCCACGTGATCAGGATTATTATATGCTTCATCAGTGAGAGATTGCAGTATCTATTCAATTTAAGGATAGGTTATGGAGCTTTCTCAGGGGCAACTGCAACCTACCTATTTATTTGCCTGGACGTATATTGCAACTCATCTTAAGCAAGCAGGCCAGTGACAATCACACTTCTGCTCAAATATTTTATTTTTTTTAACTGTTTATTCAGAAGACCATAGTTTTGCAGAACACAACACTGCTTGCAGTTTCATATTCAAGCTCTTTATTACCGGTATGTATTTTGAGGGGAAAGGGTGTTTAGTTCCAAGCAAGTGTGCACAGAATTGTAACTTTATGTGATTACAAACCCACTGTTCTGAAACCACTTCAAGGCAGTTTGAGGCCCATAGTTCTGCTGAAGCAAGGAACTTGCAACTAACTGTTCAGATTGAAGACTTTATCCCCCCACCCTATTTGTATGAACAGGGCTTTCGTCTATAAACAACCCATCCTGTGCAATTAGGCACAACAAAATTCTCATTTAAGGCATTATTGTAAATAAAATGTCTCAAGTGCTGCATATGAACTTTTGCAGAAATTGCATATTTGAAGTTGACCTGTGTATATTTAGGATCCCAGCTGTGTTAGTGTGTTGCAGAAAACACAATAAAACTCTTCCGTATTTTAGCAAATTTATAAGCCTTTATGGGCCAGAACTCACTTCATCAGCTACATGAAGTAGTCTCTATAGTGAAAAACCATAAGGCCTCTTGAGCAGTAGGTAAAATGAATACAAGATCCAATCAACATGGGTGTGGCCCACTGTTAGATTGCATTAAGTGTTATAATTGTGCTACCACCAAGAGCCCATTTACCGGTACTTTGAATCCATTTCAATGGAACTGACAAAAATTAAATACTTGGGTTTTAAACTGTTTAAATTTTAACATTGGAATTGGCTACACTATTGTACCAAGTAAAGAAGTAACCCTTTCTGGCATAACCTTATAAAGATGCAGAAAAATAAATATTTCTTTAATGGATCATCAGACTAGCTTTAAGTAAAATTCCATTGAATAAGCCTGATAATTTATTTGTTTAGTTGTTCCATTTATTCACCACCTTTTCTTCCAAGGAGCTCAGTGTGGTGTACATGGGTCTCCTCCTCCCCATTTCACCCTCACAACAACCCTGTGAGGTAGGTTAGGATTATAGATGATGACTGGCCCAAGGTCACCCAGTGAGCTTTATGGCTGAGTGGGGATTTGAACCCTGCTCTCCCAGGTCGTAGTCCAGCACTCTAACCATTACACAACACTGGCTACTGAAAAACCAATAAGCTACTGAAAAGCCATACCTAGACCTACTTGCAGGGTGAGGACCGAAAGAAATACAATTTGGGATTTTAAAAGAAAAACAGAAACTGTCCTAAGCGTATGAACTGGATAAAGAATCAATTGTAAGACTTGGGATGAGGAGAGGGATGGTTTTTTGGGACTCATAGCAGCCCTGAGTGCTCACTGGAAGGACAGATCCTGAAGCTGAGACTCCAATACTTTGGCCACCTCATGAGAAGAGAAGACTCCCTGGAAAAGACCCTGATGTTGGGGAAGATGGAGGGCACAAGGAGAAGGGGACGACAGAGGACGAGATGGTTGGATAGTGTTCTTGAAGCTACCAGCATGAGTTTGACCAAACTGTGGGAGGCAGTGGAAGACAGGAGTGCCTGGCGTGCTCTGGTCCATGGGGTCACAAAGAGTCAGAAATGACTAAACGACTAAACAACAACAAGAAGCAGTGCTCTGATAGCCCAAGTCTAATCCCATTGATTCAAAAGTAACATCTCACCACCTGGCATCTGTAGTGCTTACTACTTGGTGAATATTTAGTTATTGTTAGGTCCTGTTTTATCCTCCAGGAGTTTGGGGTGGCTAACAATCACCATAAATTATAATAAATACAGTAAAACAATAGTTAAAACACCAACAAATCCACACCAACAATTAAAATATATAGTAGACAATAAAACTTTTAACAGTTATTCTTCATTCCATTTGTTCCAAAAGCGGCTGGCTTGGTCATGCCCCCAGAATGGAAGCTGGCAGGATCCGCAAGGATGTGCTCTCCAGGGAGCTGGCTTCTGGCACCAGACCAATTGGCAGACCAATGCTGCGTTACAAAGATGTCTGCAGACATGACATGAAGGCTGGCAACATCGACCCTGCCATGTGGGAATCCCTTGCAGATGACCACAGTGCCTGGAGACAGGCAGTCAAGTCACATATCCATAGCAGTGACCAGAGGAGGAATGACCGCTGGGAAGAGTGCCATGGTGCATCTGCAGCAGTACAACTGGACACCTTCATCTGCTCCCAGCTGTAACAAAACATGTCTCTTCCTGCATCAGCGCTGCAACCTTCCAACAGTTAGACCTCATTCTCAAAGGCGCATACTTCCATTGTCTCCCAAGACAGATGCCAATAACCACTCTTAAGTTTGCATCTCATTTTTGTCAAGGTGGAAGACAACTAAGCATCACCTTGAAGTGAGTTCCACATATGGGAGCTGCCCCCGAGAAGCCCTGCTCAGTCATCATCTCACAGGCCATGTTTACCAACTGAACAATGAGCAGGACCATTCTCACCAGTCTTAAAGCATGGGTTGGTAGTTATTGGGAAGACACCCCTTTAGTTATTTGGGCTCAAAAGTCATACAAAGCTTTGTACATCTGTACACCATTAATTGGGCCTGACAGGTAAAAGGCCAGTGCTGAGTTTTAAGTATTGTAATGTGGTAATGAGCTATTGTAATGAAGTGAGAGCTGGACCATAAAGAAGGCTGATCGCCGAAGAATTGATGCTTTTGAATTATGGTGCTGGAGGAGACTCTTGAGAGTCCCATGGACTGCAAGAAGATCAAACGCATCCATTCTTAAGGAAATCAGACCTGAGTGCTCACTGGAAGGACAGATCGTGAAGTTGAGGCTCCAATACTTTGGCCACCTCATGAGAAGAGAAGACTCCCTGGAAAAGACCCTGATGTTGGGAAAGATGGAGGGCACAAGGAGAAGGGGACAACAGAGGATGAGATGGTTGGATAGTGTTCTCGAAGCTACAAACATGAGCCTGACCAAACTACGGGAGGCGGTGGAAGACAGGAGTGCCTGGCATGCTCTGGTCCATGGGGTCACGAAGAGTTGGACACGACTAAACGACTAAACAACAACGTGGTCTCATCAACACCAGCAGTTACAATTTGTTTTAAATGGTTACATTTACATGACAAATGGTAAAACAGCTTTAGGATCTCAGTTGGTATGAATGAATTTTAATTGTTCAGCTTTATGTATAAGAGGACATTCTTTTAATATATGTGTGTTTTAAAACCAGAACACTTATCTTCTGAACAAGAACTCTGGAAATACAATGTGTATGTATTTCTGCTTCCCTATTTTAACTCTTTTGAATAAGGGACTTGGGGTTCATCCTGCATGCAATATAGCTCTCATCCAAGTACAGTGGTACCTTGGGTTACACACGCTTCAGGTTACATACGCTTCAGGTTACAGACTCCGCTAACCCAGAAATAGTACCTCGGGTTAAGAACTTTGCTTCAGGATGAGAACAGAAATCGGGTGGCAGCAGTGCGGCGGCAGCAGCAGCAGGAGGCCCCATTAGCTAAAGTGGTGCTTCAGGTTAAGAACAGTTTCAGGTTAAGAACGGACCTCTGGAACGAATTAAGTACGTAACCAGAGGTACCACTGTACTTACATTATTTCTTCATTTAATTCAGATGTAGTGTTTCTGTGGAAAATCCAGTAAGTCACACCCACCTACCCAAAATGGTAAAACTGGATTGAACAGACAAGGGGGAGACACAGGGCGTTTTGATAAGTACACTGTGAAAAACTTCCATTCAGGAGCAGCATCAAGTTCACAATAAACTATGTGCAAGCACTGTAAGAAATATATGTGTTATGGGCTGATTAAAGTAACCTTTGTGACCATGCCTTGGGATGTTGTTGTTGTTTAGTCGTGTCCGACTCTTCGTGACCCCATGGACCAGAGCACGCCAGGCACTTCTGTCTTCCACTGTCTCCCGCAGTTTGGTCAGACTCATGTTTGTAGCTTTGAGAACACTGTCCAACCATCTCGTCCTCTGCCGTCCCCTTCTCCTTGTGCCCTCCATCTTTCCCAACATGAGGGTCTTTTCCAGGGAGTCTTCTCTTCTCATGAGGTGGCCAAAGTATTGGAACCTCAGCTTCATTTACTGTGGATTTGAATATTGCCATGGAATAATCTGTGTATATGTAGCTAGTTAATGAATCCTCACAACACTGGGGGGAAAAAAGTCCAACATCAGTGCTCAAAATAGGCTTGCCATGTTTCAAAAAGTGGAAAACCCGGACACAAAAGTTATGCTTTTTTTTTTAGCAAAGTTGATGGGCTTTTTTGGGGGGGGGGTGTCCAAGTTCTTGAACTTTTTTTTGTTTTGTCCAGTTGTCATTTTTTACAAGATCTACAGACATAGGCTGCCATACGTCTGGATTTTCCTTGACATTTCAGCAGCCGTTGTTTACGAGGGCTGAATACTGGGTATGTCCAGACGAATAGCATGCCTAAAAATAGTGACCTGTGACCCAGGTTAAGGACCTGGCTTTGCTTGAGGTTATTCCCTAATTTGTTAGAAATACATGGTGTTTAACCACGAACAGAAACAACATTCCCCATGTACATTCTGTATCAGATACTTGATTTTCTTCTTAGAATGCAATGACCACGTATTATTTTAGCTTCCAAGTATCTTTTACTAGAAAACCAACAAACCTTATCCAACCTGCTCCCTGGGTACCAGGGTTAACGAGGAGTCCTTATGACCAGGCTAGGCCTCTAAGAGCCTCGACACACGCCACTGAGCTTTGGGGCTGCTAATTCAAAAATGGAGGATGAGCGCCTCAACCATTAATTAATAATGTAGCTCTCTGTCTTCCTGCGTGTCACAAGCTGGAAAGGCGGTGATCGGCCAATAAAGATGTAGGGGAAAGAAGTCGAAAGCTCCTCCCAACAGCTCTTCCTCATTGAGAGCTGAAGTAGTAGATCAAAAACTTCCGAGGAGCGGGGTTGGTGGGGGGCAGAAATAAAAGAGGGGAGACTCATCAGATACCAGCCGGGCGGAAGGGGCAATCGAATTACTAATCAGGTAGGAGGTGATGGTGCAGCCTTTACCTCTGTCTCAGGAGGGTCAATTTGCCTTACAGACCTTTCCGGGAAGACAGGGGAGGAGGATGGGGGGGGGGAGGCACTCTCGTGTACATCCTGACAGCAGGAAGGGAAGGCTCATCTAACAGCCTCTCAGCTGGAGGGGATCCCTCATTAAACATCAGATCAGACGGGGGGTGTGTGTGAGAAAGAGAGAGGAAAGGGGGGGGGGGAGAGAGGAGAGAGTCCCGACAGAAGCTGGCCGGGAAAGTAGATAAGCGATCAAAAAGACTTGCCCTCCTTCTCTTCCCTGTTTGCTTGGCATTTTGGAGAGAGAGAGCGAGCGGAAGGAGGTGCGCGGAACAGCGCGCCGGGCCGGTCAGAGGGCGACCCCCGTGGGCGGAGCGGGGGGGGGGAGGCGGTGAGTCCAGGGGAGGCCTTAGACACCGGGGGAGGGGAATCCCCGGGTCGGTCGAGCACGTTGTGTGGCGGCGGAGGAGGAAGGGGGGGGGGGAGTAGTAGTAGTAGCAGGAGGAGGAGGAGGGAGTAGTCGTTGCCGCCGCCGCCTGCTGTTCGGCGTCATGGCCCCATTGTGAGGCGGCCTAGGGGAGGGGGGGGAGAGAGAGAGAGAGAAGCGGGGGAGGAAAGGAAGGATCCGCTCTCGCTCTCTCCCTTGCGCACACAGAGCTCGCTCAGTCCCAGGCGAGGAAGCGGCGTGTCAGGCGCACGCACACAAAAGGAACCGTCTTCGGGCTGCTGCTGCTGCTGCTGCTTTCGCCGCTCCTCTTCGCCTCGACCTGACGCCCTCCTTTCTCTCTCTCCCCCCCCCCCCCCGCGCTACTCCTCATATACTCCACTTAGAAACGGGACCCGGGCGATGCCACTATTACACCGAAAGCCCTTCGTGAGGGAGAAGCCCCCCGCTGACCTTCGGCCGGACGAGCACGTCTTCTACTGCAAGGTCACCAACGAGATTTTCAGGAACTACGAGTAAGTCTCTCTCTCCCCCCCCCTCCCCATTTCCTCGTGGGCTCTGGCGGGCTGATTTGAACAGGAAAGCGCGGCGGAGGCGGCGGGAAATGGCTGACACCTGGCCTGGGAAAAGAAGAGGGTGGGGAGGGAATCCCCCTCCGAAAGGTCGGGGAAACCCCCTGACCACCCTTCTTCCGAGGGGAGGAGGGGGCGTCGAGCCAGGTCCTGCCCGCTGTCCTTTAGCGCGCGCTCTTGTGTCTCCCCTCAGGCCGGGGGGAGGAGGGGGAGAGGAGGAAATAAAGTTTGTGGCAAGTGGTGGGGGGGCGGGTCTGGTCCCTCCCCGCCGCCCTTGTCCCTCTGGTATCCCGAGACTCCCCCCCCCCTCCCGCCGCATGTCAAAGCGGCTTCCACTAGGCCTTTCGTAAGGTGCTCTCATTTGCCTCCGGTTTGTGGAAGCGACTTGGCGCGTTTGAGCGAATCCGAGCGCGGAAACTGCCTCACAGAAATCAACGGCCGGTTGGCCGGCCGCGTCGTATAGACCCGGCTTTGGGGTGGGCGCGAAGGGGAGCCTCCGGACGGGCGCTGCTAACCGCCCCGTGCGCACACTATTGTTTTCCCAGCAGCTGGCAGGACGGGGAATAAACGCGCCGCCTACTGTAGCCGCCCTCCCGCTCCCAAATGCGCCTCCGTTGGGTTTGAGTTCAAAACATCGACAGCCCCTCCTGCCGTCTCCTTTCATAGTGCAACTGAGTCGGGTTTTTATCTGTTTAAAAGCGCCCGACCCCCCCCCCCTCAAACCTCTTTTGAAACCTCCCCCCTTCGCCCTCTTTTCGACACGCTAGGCGTTTGAGTACCCTAAACTTCCACCCGTGCGAGTAGGTCTCGTCGGCACCTGTTTCTTAAGCTCCAAATGGGGTGATAATTCTGTTTCCGTAGTATCTGTCAGGGTTCTTCTAACGCTGGCAAGTACAATAGTTGAGCGTATTCAGGGGAAAGTGATGACGCATTTGAATGTGCTGGTTTAGCTAAAGCTGTGTATCTCAGTATTGTGCTTTATTGCCATGCATTAAGGGTTCCGTTGATTTTGTGGCTTTCACTCTGGCTTGTTCGCTTTTAAAAATGAAAGAGGAGGACAGTTGGTCCACAAGGTATTCTCTCTAATGGCAGGCTATCAATTAATTAGCTAAAAGTACTAGTCTAGTTAGTTAATGAAATAAAGCTCAGTACATCAGCACTACTTTTGGGTGAGATTTTAATGAAAATAAGAATTACATATTTCCCAGTTTAGAGGAGCCTTCAGTTTCTATAATAGCTTTGCACAGGACTGTTTCCCCAAGAGATGATGTGAATAGTAATTGCATGTAGTATTCAATTAGTTTAAATTTAAAATATATTTATAAACTTTATTAGTTTATCCTTTTTCTTAAGTATTGGCATAGGTATGAAGAGAATATGTGAACTTTACATATTAAATGTAATATTAGGAAGGAGAAAAAGTTCTTAAGGACAAAAGTGTTCATCCAGAACTCTGATAGCTAAGAAGTTGGAATATGTTTTTCATTCTTCCGCTTTATTTGCAAGACTTTATGTATAATCCAGCCAAAGTTGAGCACTTTGAAGTCCAAAAAAAATTGGCTGGAGAGGTGAGCTATGCACAATTCTTCTACTGACATCAATAGGGTATAAAAATTCTCAATGTTGTCCCAGGAACTGATAACACATAAGGGCATGTGCAGAGTTCCTTTCGCTCAGCATTGAAGAAACCATTGCTAGACCCCCCCATTTGTTGGAGATGTGAGAAGGGATCTGGGGGCAAGAAAATTCCTATCAAATTCTTCCATTTAGAAATGTAGCAGCAAGAGAAGAAATCTTACATTATTTTAATAATTGGACTGATTTTAGATATACTTAGATAAGGATATATAAGTTTGTAAAATACAGGATGCTCTTAATGCATTCTTGTATTTAACAGTTTATCTGGTAGTCAGAGGTAGCAAGTACGGTAATTCCATGTAGGCAAACGAGTGTTCTGACGGGGGAGGGGGGTGGCAGGCAACCACTCGTCTGTGTTGGCCACAGAGAATGGAAAGTCTCTTCCTCCATGAATAGTGTGGAACTGTAGTGGGCCGAGCAGTTTTTTGTGTTTTTGTTTTTTTACTGATAGGCTACACATAGAAAAGGGATCTTCCCTTTTCCACAGCCAATATATTGTTGTCACTATTATTGTTGTCATTATTAATTGTACTTAATGCTTTTCTTAACAAAATGTATTCCAAAGCAACTTGTTAAATAGTGTAAAGATTAAAACCAGCATAAAACCAAAACAGAGTAAAAAACTAAAATTGCAGTTATGCATTTAAGAGACACATCCCCACACAACTGGGGATTGTGGTTTTGCTCCCATCAAACTACAACCTATCACCAAGGTTCATTCTTGGCTTATTGACTATGGTTTATTTAAGTAAAACATCCATAGGCCCTGGTTTGGACATAATACTTAACCCAGGGATCATGGTTTGTTATCCCTGGCTGCGTGCTTGTGGAAAGAAGCTAAATCATCAGTTACCATTACGTTTCTGATTTATCAAATTTGTATGCATATATATAGTGTTGCAATTATATACTTGCAACAGCTCAATGAGGTGGAGATAAAGTGGCTACTCCAGATTAATCAGGGTTTCGGGCCAGGTATTTTGGACTAAGTCCAACAGTTTTATTACATGATGCTGGCTGTCAGGTTTGGAGAGACACCATGTTCTGTGGTACAAGGAAACCATGGGACATGCATGCTTTCCCAGGTTACTGTTTCTCTTACAGTGACTGCAAACCTGCATGAATCTCATTAGCTGGATGACAGACTGATTCAATTTTTGCCTGTAGTGCTTTTTAAAGTTTTATATATGTGTATATTTTATTGTAAGCTGTTTTGGACAGGTATTTGCCTAAAAGCAGCCTAAAAAACTAATTAATAGGTCGTAAGATTCAGTACTATCCACACAACAAATCCACAAATTCTGCTAAATTAAAGTTTCAGGAATTTTTATACTACTATAAAACACTTCTGGAGCACCAGAAGATTTGGCATTTTCTCCACTCCTTATTCAGTTAGAAGAGAGTGGCAAAACTTTCATCTTAGTAGCATCAACTCTTTGCCACCTAAGAACCCATAAAGTGCCGTCTTTAGTAGTTGCCCATAAAATGGACTGTAGCCCAGCAGCCAATCATTAAAATGATAATCATATTATTAGTATCTCTAGACCAACTGAATCTTGGTTGCTTTGTTGACATTCCTCCTGGTTGAAAGTCTTGCAGCTGAATGCTTGTTCACTTAATGGGAAGACAGCTGCCATCCAGAATTTAATCCTGGATGAGCATGCTGACCTGGCATATATTACAAAGACCTGGCTGTATGTAAATCTTTCCCAGCTTTTGTCTGCCAGTTTTTCCAAACAGTAGCAGGTGGCCTAGTGGGCTATAGTGATTCCATTCCCATACCCAGGTGCCTCATTCAACATTACAGTTTTCATTATTCATTTAATTATAGTTTTGAGCATGTGTTGTTTTTATGGTGGGTGTTCAGGATAGGGATTCTGTTGGTGTATAGTCCTTACCATTGTTAAGCAGTCTCCTTATTTAAGATAGCCAGGGTGATATTGCTGGGAACTTCAACATTCCCTGTTGAAAGTGGCTCAGTATTTCATTGCTTCATGGCAATCATGGGTCCATGCTAAATGGGTTCGGGTCATACTTACCTTGTCTCTGATGGGATTGTGCTCCCTTTGAAAAGAAAATGAAATGAGTGAAACTGATATAGAAGGAGACAAAGTAAAATTGGTAACCTTAGGACGGTACCAGTACAGATGAAGAAACAATGCTTGCGGACTCCCACATCTCCAGGCCTGCCTCCCAAATCAAGCTCACATTTGAGCAAGTGAGTAGGAGATTAGTGTGAGAAGAACAGAATTCTATGATGAATCAGGTAAAATCTGAGGTTTAGTCACAGTTGTACCACATAATCGGTGTCCCACATAAGACATGTTGGGTCTGGATTTGATTTTATTTAAACTCAAATGAGATTATATCTCCCCAAAGCATAATGAGGTACAGTATTCTTTTTGAAGACCAATATATGAGAAAGAAAGTGGCTTTAAGGCACTGTTGGCCTCAAGGTCAAGTTTTGAAACCAGGAGCAGGGTGTTTGCAGACTTTTCCAATTACATGTGATATCACAGAACGTGCGATGACATGGAATGCAACCCCCGTGCAAAGTGGGGGTTGCCTATACTTAAAAATGTATTTGACATGTTCAGTTATTTTAACTTTCTCTGTTGCAGTGACTTTTTTGAACGAACCATTCTGTGTAATAGCCTTGTGTGGAGTTGTGCTGTTACTGGTAAACCTGGACTCACCTATCAAGAAGCACTAGAATCAGAAAAGAAAGCCCTACAAAATCTCCAGAACTTTCCAGAGCCACTTATTGTTCCAGTTCTATACTTAGTTACCCTCACTCAGCGCTCACGACTTCATGAAGTTTGTGATGACATCTTTGCTTATATCAAGGACCGTTATTTTGTTGGTGAAATTGTTGCAGTACTTAGGAATAATGGTGAAAGGTAAGTATTTCTTATATTTGCCAGTTTTGAGATATATATTTATGGCTCTTGTAAAAAGAAAACAAAATCTAGGGTTATCTTGTGAACAACTTAATTTTAAGTAGCTTTGGCTAGTCACATGGCTAGAATCTGTGGTTAAATTTGAAGCTAGATCAGATTCTTCAACCCAGTTCCTTTTTTCCTTATCTGGAAGATTTTGACTGACAGATTAAGGATTTCTGAGATACAAAGCATTATTCTGTATGTATAGAATGGGTGGGATATAAATCTAAAAAGCACACTGCCAGCATGATAATGTTTTATTTTCCTGTGTTTTCAATCATTTAAAAAACAATGGCCTCAATGCAGATGCATGAGATGCTCACCATGTTTAAATAATTTGTAATATGTAACAGATTTGAACTCCCTCCTCTCCTCTGTGTCCCAAACATTATGTCTGCATCAGCACTAACTTAATTTCCTTTAAAAAATAATTTGGAAACCCACTTCAAATATTAATTTCAAAATATAATTAAGAAAGCAAACATGGTTTTAGTGATAACTGGGGCTATTCAGCTATAATGCTACCCCATGGCTAAATGAAACCATAACTGGGAAGGAGAAATTCACACATGAGGAAAGGGAGAGTAGAAGGAGCCCATACCTTGTCCCTGATCTTCCAGCCATTCGTAGGATATCAGGAACTTCAGGTATACAACTGATTAATTTCAAAATGGAATCAACTTGTGAATTATGCTAGATGAAACCAAAAATTAATCCTCGAAACATGGAAGTTCTGTCTTCAAGTGCTCACCAAGGTTTGTTCTTGGCTTATGGCTCGTTATAATATGGGTCGAAGCTAAGCCATTGCTGGCCACATTCTCCCCACTCCTCCTAAGCTAATAGGTTGTCTTCTCTCTTATCCCCTTCTGTCATCTTACCTCCCATCCCCTATGTCCTTGTGTTGGGTTAGCCTACACAGAATGCTGCTGAACTGAAACAACTGCACTAACGAACACAGCTGTTTTAATGCAGTGAGCCCATATATGCTAAACGTAGTCTGGTCTATTATACAATTGGCAATGACTGTCCTGTACTTTACAGCAATAGCAATATGTATGTAAGTGTAACATCTGTGACGAGGTGTTAAATGCATATTTTCCTTTTGTATTGAACAATTTAATGGTTGTCTTCATTAGGTGACATTCTCACAAAAAATGGAGGCTTACAATGTGTCAGGAAGCAAATGGGCCATTATTAAGACGAGATTAGACAACAATCATGTTATCCTTGTTTATTTGGGTCATCAACTGTAATAAAGGATAATCTTTTTTGCTAGTGTAGATACACAGACAACATAGAGCCTTTTATTTTCCCACTTTCTTGTGTTTAATATCTAGTTTCTCAGTAACATAACAGACATTCATTTTAAGATGTTTTCTTATCTGAATAAAACAAGAGGCTTTGTGATTAATGCTGAAAACCAAAACAGATAATTTAACATGACTGCTGTAATAGGACATTGTCAATAGGGTAAATGTATTACTGTATATAGCAGATGTACTCTCATACTTGCAATGTGCTGAAGACTCATATGTGGAAATTCTCCCTACTCTTTCATTGGTCTTCATTTCGGAGTACTGTTCTTCATGCAGATAGTCTTGCTTCATGCAAATAGTCTTTGCATAAGGAAAGTGAAAACAAATTAAGACTTTTGCCTTTTCAGGGGCTTACAAAAGGCATGAGAATGGCTGTAATACCCACCTATTATAGCACCACACAAACTTACACTAGTGCTTATGCAGTTGCAGAGTAGCACTAGTGACTGTTTTTCTTCCCATGAAGACCTCTGTTTGCATCCCATAATAAATTATGGAACTACATGGATATGGGATAAGAACATAGATAAAGTTAAGCTGATTTTAAGTTCACAGACTATCCAAGGGTTAGAAGGAATGAGCATATACTTTACATTTGACTCTGCTCTTGAAACATTCTTCCCACTTTTTACCTGTCTGTTAGTATAAAATGATATTGGATTGCAATCTACTTTTAGGTATATATTTCAGTAACTAAATCTTTTTGCACTAAAAAAAATGGTATGTTCTTATGTTTGCTTTGTTTCAGACTGCAGTGTAAGATTTTGGAAGTTAAAGCACCAGTGCATCAAAATGGAATGGCTAATGGCCACGTTAACAATTCTGATGGAGTCACTATCGTTATTAGTGATAGTGATGATTCAGACTTGGATACCAGTTCTGCACAAAATGGGTAAAATATTAGTTTTATATTTGGAAAATATGGGTAGTTTTAAAAGGCTACAAAAACTGGATTAGAATAGTTGCTTAATGTAGAACCTCTATGCAGCCATTTTGCCTATAGTGGAATGGAATTACAACATTCCAGAATCTGAGAGGTCACCTGAGTTATGTGCATTTGTTGGAGCAGGTCAGCATATGAGCCTGGAATGCTGTGTCTGTGTGAAAATTAATACAATTAAATATTTTCCCTGTTGTTTAGGGCAACCATTTGGTTTTAAAAATACTAATTATATTCAAACTCTTTATGTGATATTATGTTTTGTACATTTTAATTACATTTAACTACATAATTAATTTCTTGTAGTTTGAAGGAGTTAATTCATTGAAATGTTGCACAGAAATGTTTCTGTTCAGAGGGAGGAAATTAATTGATATTTGTTTTTAGGAAGGAAAAAGCCATAACTGAAGCCTCCTTGTTCAAGTACAAAGTGAAGCCTATTAAGAAACAATTGTATGAATCTGTTACAGTGAAAGCATCTCAGATATGGTAAGCACTGAAGGCTATAGTCCTACTGCCCTATATGCATATGAGGAGTAATGTTGAGTGGATAGCTCAAAAATAAACCAGTGGCCACACGCATACTAAAATGTCTGACAGGCAGAATGTGAATGGGCGAGTCTTTTCTCATAATTGCATTTTCATAGCGGAAAAGGCTTAACCTGTTCAGTGTTGGCCAGCTACACAGCTCTTAAAGGCACAAAGACCCAAGGACAACCCTAAACCAAAGTCTAGGTTGTAATCCTTGAACTTCCTCTCCCTGCATGCGTACACACTCACCGTACGAATATAGACCACAGGCACACATACATCTCTTCCTCTCCCTTTGCCAAAGTGCACCTCTCATACGCCACACATATAAACACACACCCCTCTCTTACACACAGCACATACATCTTGCCTCTCATAGACCATCCATCCATCTCTCTCTTTCACACACACACATGCATACCTATCTCCCACTCTCTCATCCCAAGGTCTCGATCATGTACAGGCATCCCCCCCATCTGTTCACTTCAGTTCACACGTGACTGCATGTATGTGCAGCCCTGGAAACCCGGAAGTGGCGGGAGAGACCTGAAGAGCATCAGCAAACCCCTCCTGCTCCTCCAGCTTGCGAGGAGACCCTCCCTGGAGCCTGAAGGGGACATCCTCTATGGGCTCTGAGGAGGGTCTCCTTGTGTGCCGGAGTCGCAGTGGGGTTTAGCTGAGTCTCTTCAGCCTCCTGGCTAACATCTGACACGCAGGAAAGCGGCTGCTGCTGGGCTTTTCCGCTGGAGGCTAGTTGAGGCTGCTCAGCTGGTGTGTGGGGTCAGCTGAGCAGCCTCAAGCCTCTGACTCAAAAGCAGTTCCTCCCTAGAGCCTGAAGAGGACATCCCCTTTGAACTCCAGAGAAGGTCTCCTAAAGAGCTGGAGGTGCAGCAGGGTGCCCCCCATTTATGCACATTTCCCTTATGCTCGTAGGGGGCTAGAATGTAATGTCTGCCATTCAAAACAAAAGAAAAACCTCCCTCCAAAACATTCCCAATCGCCCCACCAAAAATAATAAAAAATACACAAGGTCCACAAACCTGGCGCCTGCAGATGCTGGATTATAGTGCTGTAAGAGCACTTGGTTAATCTTGACTCTATTTCAGGAATGATTTGGTATTTATATTACTTAATTAGAATTGCCAGGAACAGTAGTTCCTGAAAAAAATACTTGATAGAATAGTTTCCTCTTGAAAGCTAAATTTAGGAACTATTTTAGTGTGCCAGTTCAGTTGGGAATCATCTTTGATATTGATGCATGTTCCTTTTCTTTTTGTCCTGTGCCATAGCCGGAGGAAACATCTATTTTCTCGTGACAGACTGAAGCTCTTTTTGAAGCAACACTGTGAATCGTATGATGGCATTGTTAAAATTAAGGTAATCAAAATAATTAAACAAGTTGAAGCAAGACTGTACTTTGATCACATTATGGGCAGTGAAATTAGTTTGATACCCAGTTTAGTTGTTGTGTTATCGTGTGTGTGTGTGTGTGTGTGTGTGTGTGTAGTTTGATGCCACCATTAATTATTGCTTTATTGTTTGTTTTTAGCTGTTCTTTAATATTGTGAACCACCTTGAATTTTTTTTAATCAAATAAGTATATAATTACAGTTTTCATGAAATGGTAAACTATGGTTTGACTGTCGTCAGACCTACATATACTGTACTATACAGTCCTTGTCTGGCCCAGGTTTTAGGTAAAGGATAGCTTGCTAGAATAGAATAAGGGACGCGGGTGGCGCTGTGGGTAAAAGCCTCAGTGCCTAGGGCTTGCAGATCGAAAGGTCGGCAGTTCGAATCCCCGCGGCGGGGTGCGCTCCCGTTGCTCAGTCCCAGCGCCTGCCAACCTAGCAGTTCAAAAGCACCCCCAGGTGCAAGTAGATAAATAGGGACCGCTTACTGGCGGGAAGGTAAACGGTGTTTCCGTGTGCTGTGCTGGCTCGCCAGATGCAGCTTTGTCACGCTAGCCACGTGACCTGGAAGTGTCTCCGGACAGCGCTGGCCCCCGGCCTCTTGAGTGAGATGGGCGCACAACCCTAGAGTCTGTCAAGACTGGCCCGTACGGGCAGGGGTACCTTTACCTTTACCTAGCTTGCTGTCAGTAGGGCATGAGAGTACACTAGGAGTGCATGAGCCCAAGCTGTTTTTATATGAATCAGCCTCAAGGTGTTCAGGCACTACACTTCACAGATGAGAAAAACTCATTTTAAAAAAGTCTCTAGTGGTAGTAGCAAGTACTTCTTTTATTTATTAGCTCAAACTTGTTTTCCAACTATTGTGCAATGCTACTACAGTTTCATATAAATTGGAATCTGATTTGAGACAATAGTGGTGTATTTTTCATTGCAATGTTGCATTTGTGTTAAAAGGACACAGAAAAAGAAGATAATTCTCCACCCCAAATTCACTCATGATTAATTTATTTCAGTGATGCTTACTAAAGAGTGTTCCATTTAATACAGATACCTCATTCCTGTGGTGGTGTTTAGGAAATAATGGCTAATGGTGTCTCTAAAACAGTAGCTTGTTAGCCAGTGTGTACATGCAAGAGCAGGCAGCCTTCTCAACAATCTTTCCCCATCTTTCTCTACAAGGCAATATCAGTTGCAAAATACAAGATAGCAGAACAGAATTTTTCCTACCTCTTTCCTGATGATCCACCCACTTTTGTCTTCAGTCCTTCAAACAGACGGCGAAGGAGACCTCCAAAGATGGCATCTGATGATCATGTAAGTAATGCAGTACTTGTTAATCTGCTTTTCTACAAGAAACAGCAGTGGATTGCATCCTACAGCAATTCCTTGCTATCTGTGTTTTTCATATTTGCTATTAGTTGTCTTAGGTAAGTCAAAATTGTTCCACAGTTGGCCATATAATACTCTGAGAGATAATAATTTATATACCAAGGCCCTGAAAGTCCATGGGCACAGGTGGGACTTAAAAACCTGGCCTCTCATATGCAATGAGGCTGGATTAAACTGGTGTTTACATTTGGAATGACAGTAGTCAAAACTTGCTATTGCCACAAAATAAAACACATTTCTCATTTTATTCATTCATCGTATACATTTTAACTTGGCGATATGTTCCACCAAGCTGTTAAAAGATTTCAGTTTTTCAGTTATTGCCCTTTCATGAGTTTATCCTTTTGTCTTCAGGAGGATTTCGTTGCAAAAGAGCAGTTTAGTCCTAGAAATGCAAGCAGTGCAGCAAAAGAAAGGGCAAGACTCCAAAAAGAAAAAGACGAAATGAGAGCCATGGGTAAGTACAAGCTCATGCGATGAATAAGCTTTTTTTTTTTAGATGAAAAACATGCATAATGGGCTGGCTTTTGTTGATTCTGTAGAAGTAGTGCTGTAGTTTTTAGTGTATTATCCTTCAAAGAAAGAAGCTGTTGCAGTCCTGTCTCAAAAGAGGGCCTTTTCTGAAGCTGTGCCTCAGTTGTGGAACTCTTTTTGCCACAGGTTCATTTAGCCCCTTCACTCTTATGACTGCTTTGTTTAGCCGGGCTTTCTTTTTCTTTTTAGTCTATGTAATTTTATGCCATGTTACATGTTTTAATTAGTTGCTGATTTTCCTCTTTACTATTCCCCCCCCCCCATTATTGTATTACTATTTTCTTTTATTTATGTGCTAGCTGAATTGAGCACTATGCTTTTACCTGAAAGGTGGGATATAATCATAATACATCATATTAGCTTGGAAATAAATCCCTCTGACATACGCTTACAGCCAGAACTATAATTACTTCCCAGTAATTGGGATTGGGATTGTAGTCATAGCATGTCTGTTTGGGGCTGTTTCCTTGAACGTAACATGGCCAGATTTGATTAACTTGATCTTGAAGTGTGGTTTATATAAATAATTTCTTTTAAAAGAATAATACAACTCTAGTTCTCCTGTCCACTTTTTGAAAAAGAAAAATTGAAAAGAGAAAAGACAACTGCTATAGAATCCAAGAAGAAAGAAAGAGAAGATAAGGAAAAAAGGAAGGAAGAACTTAAGAAGATTGTGGAAGAAGAAAGGCTGAAGAAGAAAGAAGAGAGAGAGCGACTCAAAATAGAAAAAGAAAAGGTCAGGTACTCCCCACCTGGGTTCCTAATAGTTTGAAATGGCACTAATAGTTTGAAATGGCACTAATAGTTTAAAATATATAGCTACATTTACAGGTTCCCAGTACAGTCGTACCTTGGTTTTCAAACAGCTTAGTTCTTGAATGTTTTGGATCCCGAATGCCGCAAACCTGGAAATGGCTGTTCCGGTTTGCAAACTATTTTTGGAAGCTGAACATCCAATGGAGCTTCCGATTGGCTACAGGACCTTCCTGCAGCCAATCAGAAGCAGCACTTTGGTTTCCAAACATTTTGGAAGTTGAACGGACTCCGTTCAACTTCCAAGAAACAACTGTATTTAGGAATATGAATCACAGTACAAAGAAGAGTAGGACACATTGCTGTTTCTTCACCTGCGTGGTGAAGGAGAACGTGTCTGCAAAATCGTAAATAGCTTCCTACATAGAGCTTTTCATCACTATCCAAAGCCCCCTGGATAGTGTGAGTTAAAATTCTAAATTGCGGTCTCAGTTACAAGGTTTAATTTTCACGACACTGTTGCAATCCTTTCTTAATGTGTGTAGTGTTATGTTGAGGCATTACCAAAATTAGGTTAAAGGTAAAGGTACCCCTGCCCATACGGGCCAATCTTGACAGACTCTAGGGTTGTGTGCCCATCTCACTCAAGAGGCCGGGGGCCAGCGCTGTCCGAAGACACTTCCGTGTCATGTGGCCAGCGTGACAAGCTGCATCTGGCGAGCCAGCGCAGCACACGGAAACGCCGTTTACCTTCCCACTAGTAAGCGGTCCCTATTTATCTACTTGCACCCGGGGGTGCTTTCGAACTGCTAGGTTGGCAGGCGCTGGGACCGAACGATGGGAGCGCACCCCACCTTTGGGATTCAAACCGCCGACCTGACGATCGGCAAGTCCTAGGCGCTGAGGTTTTACCCACAGCGCCACCCGCGTCCCATGTAAAATTAGGTTACCTGTGTCTAATCAAATACAAGCTATTTTCATACTGTTTGAAATAGGACTTTTATTCATAATATTTGATGGTTTTTTCTAAAGTAATAAAGGAAACCTAGGAGACTAGGGTTAAAATCCTCCATCAGCCATGAAGTTCAGTGGGTGACTTGGGGCCAGTCACTTTCTCTTAACTAACCTACAACAGGTTTGTTGAGGGGGGTGCAGAATGGGAGGAAAAATCTTATGTATACCACCTTGAGCTCTTTGAAGGAAAGGTGGGAAATAAATGTAATAACATAAATGATACATTTATTTTGAAAAAAAATTCCTTTATTGTCATTACCAAGATATGTAAATAAATAGAATCATGTATACTTATGTGAAACAGTCAATATCCTAATTATGTTATCTGTTCTCTTAACTAAAGTAGTAAATTTCGTAAGCATCCAGAGCAACAGTTAAAGAAAATTATGCAATACCAATAATCAGTAAATTATAACTGTTGCTTAGATTAAATTATAAACCTAATTGCTTACAAGATTTCCAGTAAAAGTACATGGATTGACATTATCTTGAATTTTATTACTCCAATGCATAATCTAAATACAGCTGTTTTTAACTATTTTGGTGGTCATTTTCTGTGTAATTGCAGGAAAGAGAAAAGCTTCGTGAAGAGAAAAGGAAATACCTGGAACATCTAAAACAATGGAGTAAGCGTAGAGAAGACATGGAATGTGATGATCTTAAGGTAATGGAACTTCAGAGAGAGAGAGAGAGAGAGAGTCCACAATCCAGAAATATTTGTGTGTGTATTTATGCATTGTTATTCAGACCTTTTCTGTGGCTAGAAAAGTTGCCTGATGGGTCTGCTGAAATTGTAAATCCACGATATGATTATCACATACATTCTCCCCTTGTGGGGAAAAAGGACTTAAAACGATGGTTGTGCAGTTTCAAAACTTTTTATATTTAATAGATAATAATTTAAGTCATAAGTTTTGTAATTTGCAAAGCAATCCTCTACTTGCATTAAGTGTGCCATTGTGAGTGAGTTCTGCAGTCATAGCCCTAAACATGCTACCATCCCATCCCTGGGAAATAGCAAGAACAGGAGCCCATTGCCTACTATGGGGCACAGAGGTCATATGAGCTTTAATCAGGGCAGCAGAACATAGCCCACATCTGCCAGAGCACCAAAGCAGGGGCCACAGAGCGATGGAGGCACTTGGGACATGCAATGTCTGCCTGTTTTCTATTTATTAATATTTATACATCACTTGATTGTTTTAAAAAACAAAACCCGGCAACCTCAAAGCAGTTTACAAAAAGATAAGAAAATCAAGAAAATTTACAATACTTTCAAACGTACAAAAAGTGAAAATACTATGAGCTATTGCTTCAGATGTGGGGAGGCCGTCACAGCAGTTAATTCTTCAGTGCGTGATCCCATCATTCCTTGCTTAATTGTGTGGGATGTTTTCTGGCACCCACAGTTGCCTTTCCCACCCTGCTGTTTCCCTTCTGTAGGGTTTATATGCTGGTGATGGTGTTGGGTAGATGGTATTGAGTTGCACCATATCCTGTGTTGAGGCTGACGTGGACCGAGTGGCAGCTATTATTTCTCCCTTCCATTGAAATTAATAGGAGGAGAATTACTTTTTCTCAGTTTGGCAAGACCAGCACAAGACATTGCACTACATGTGGTCACCTCTCGTGGCCTGTATTCTCACTCACTCTGGGTAGTCATTGTAATCTTTTTGGCTATCAAAAATATATCTGTTCAACATAATAAACATGAGCCAAATCTGTTGTGATGTATGTTGATCATTCACCGCATATGTATAACTGAAACATACAATAAATATTTACTTTGCATCACAGGAACTTCCAGTTCCAACTCCAGTGAAAACCAGACTACCTCCTGAGATCTTTGGTGATGCTGTCATGGTCTTGGAGTTTCTCCATGCTTTTGGTGAACTCTTTGATCTTCAAGATGAGTTTCCTGACGGAGTGACTTTAGGCAAGTGAATCTTTAGGCAAACTGAATCTACAGGAAACATGAGGAGCAGATTTTGTTTTGCGGGGGAAGAAAGAAACAGTTTCTCTTCCTTCCCAGAATGCATTAATGATGCAATATTGGGAGTATAGCTGTGGATCTAGGTTGTCTTATGTGCCTCCAGTTGACATTAGTTTTAATGTATTTTATTCACTCTGCTCTTTATTTCTTATATACTGCTTGTCAGCAATCATCCTGATCTGGGCAACTGTATGTGCTCAGATGCATGCATGTGGCCAGATATCCCCATTCATTTCAAGCGTACATGCTGCCCTGTGGGATTCTGCAAAATGAACTTTGCCCTTTCTTTGAAACAAATGAGATGATCCACCTGCCTTTCTATGCACTTGAGCCTGGAATAAATTGCTGGTTCACAGCAATTGTTTCTCTAGTTCAGTGTTTCCCAACCTTTTTTGGGCAAAGGCACACTTGTTTCATGAAAAAAATCTCGAGGCACACCACCATGCCAGATGGGGAAAGGTCACTTTTTACTTATGTAAAAAAAGAAAAAAAAAATAGTAACAGCATAGAAGGTAATGGTTAGGCTAGCATCCCTCTTCCAAATATGCTAGGTTTTTATTTGCAGGGACTGTTCTACATGGGAAAGCATTCAGCACTGTCATTCTCCCATCTGCCATCTGAATTGGTACTATTCTGGGTCAACTTACTCTGCTGCATGTGTAGATGAAAATGGCACCAAGTGTGGGGGAGGGGGCAGAACAGGTTTCAGATACAGGATATTAAGCATACACGTACTTCAGATTGAACTGGTTGCTTGCTTTGCAAGTTTTCATTTCCCAAATGACTGCCTTGGCAAGCGCAATACCTACCAGGCTCAACGCCGGTCTCGCGCTGCCGCTTCCCGCGCTCTCAAGGACCCGGGAGGAGGAAGGCGTGAAGGGAATCCCGAAGGCGCGAAAACCTCGCGCATGCGCAGGCCTTCCGCCTGCGACAGCCCAGTAGGCCGGCCGAAGCGAGCGGCGATGGGATGTGGGAGGGAGCTCGCTCGCCGCCCCGCGTGTGCCTATGTGGGGCACGTTACAGCCCCGTGACGTCAGCACCACGCAGGCAGCCAGGCAGGCAGACGGCGAGAGCCCCGCGCTGGGCGGCCTCTCCTCGCCGCCGCCGCCCCGCCTCTCGCCGCCCGACTCGCCCGCCTCCCTCCAGGCAACATCTCACGGCACACCAGGCAACGTCTCGCGGCACACTAGTGTGCCGCGGAACACCGGTTGGGAAACACTGCTCTAGTTGACCTATTTGGAAAATATCCCGATTAATATTTTGACAATCACATAACATAGGAACAGCTTTCAGTTTTTTCACTGTGTATTTGTAGCAGTTTGAACAAATCCACTTCTTCTTATTTACAGAGGTTTTAGAGGAAGCTCTTGTTGGAAATGACAGTGAAGGTCCACTATGTGAATTGCTGTTTTTCTTCTTGACGGCCATTTTTCAAGCCATGGCTGAAGAAGAAGAAGAAGTGGCCAAAGACCAAATAGCTGATGCTGAGACCAAAGGTCAGACTTCAACTGTGCTTCTTAATGCAAAGCTTGCATACTAATAGGCACGCATACTAATTTGCATGCACGGGAATATTTCAGTTAACATTGCTCCACATCGGTGCGCATGATTGCTATAGAAAAACAAAAGTTTGTCAGGTGCTAGCTGCAGCGTTGATTCTGGTGTGTACTGCAGGTGCTCTTTTAATTTTTTTTAAAAGGCAAGCTTTCCCATTATTAGACATAGGAAGAATTTCACATTGGCGGGTTTTCAAGAAGTCTCAAAACTTAACACATCCCTTTCATTAAAAAATTTCTTCAGAATTCAGTAACTTTGCTAAAGATTCAGAAGATACTTCTTTCTCACCAGCAGTGTAAGCTACATAATTTTCAGAGGGGTAGCTGTGTTGGTAGCTGGTAGTTCTTGTGCAAAATTTTAAAAAAAATGTTGTAAGGCTTTTATGGACTTATATAGTCTACTCATTGGATGAAAGTTTGCCATGATAAATTTGTTGCTTTTTTAAAAGTGCTGTAAGACTTCTTGTTATGCCAGCTAAATAATAATCAGGCATCATAACAGTGCATAGCTTTACTATTCATTTCTTCAGTGACAGTAGTATTGTCATCCACACACTGGAACACCTGGGCCTGATTTGTAATAGCACACTTCTTAGCTAATGTAATTATTTTCCAAAGGGCACACTTTTAGATCTATTGCAGCATTTGCAGACTTTGAATACCCTTTCCAAGGTGTGCTGTAGCTCAGGTGGTGGTTTATTTTTATTTCCTTTGTTGCATACTTGTAAGAGAAGAGAAACCACATAACAAATACAGATAGGTAGCCGTGTTGGTCTGCCATAGTCAAAACAAAAAAAATTCCTTCCAGTAGCACCTTAAAGACCAACTAAGTTAGTTCTTGGTATGAGCTTTCGTGTGCATGCACACGAAAGCTCATACCAAGAACTAACTTAGTTGGTCTTTAAGGTGCTACTGGAAGGAACACATAACAAATAGCTTGTTTGTTGATTTATAGTGATATTTTTATCACACACAGCAGTCACATCTGAATAAAGTAATAAAAGAGGAAACAGAAAAGGGGCATAGCTCAGTTGCAGAAAATCCACTTTGCTCGTGGAAGGCTCCAGATTCAATCCCTGGCATCTTCAGGAAGGGCTGGGAAAAACAACTTCTTGAAACTTGGAGAGTTTATGCAAATCAGTGGAGATTGAGCTAGAAGAGCTACTGGTCTGACTCGGAAACTTTTGCTCCAACATTCATGTTTTGTTTTGTTTTTAACCCTGAGGACTAGAATATTGATGGGATCCCCCACTGCTCTCCCATTTTTTTTATCAGAATTTGTCTAGTAAAGGCATTTTCTCTAGATTAAGTGTTTGCATTCCCTTAACACTGGTGTGGGGAACCTTCTGCCCTCCAGATGTTGCTGAACTATATAACACCCATCATCACTGGTCATTGGCTATGCATGCTGGGGCTGATGGAAAATGTAGTTCAGCAACATCTGAAGGACCAAAATTTCCCCACACCTGCCCCAAATTGAGTACTTCTCTGGAACCAGTACAATAGCAGTTGTGGTATAGTGCATAAAAGAAATATACAGTGGTACCTCGGGTTATATACGCTAACCCAGAAATAGTACCTTGGGTTAAGAACTTTGCTTCAGGATGAGAACAGAAATTGTGCAGCAGCGGGAGGCCCCATTAGCTAAAGTGGTGCTTCAGGTTAAGAACAGTTTCAGGTTAAGAACGGACCTCCGGAATGAATTAAGTACTTAACCCGAGGTACCACTGTATATAGAAAAGAAATATATATATAGTTGATGTGTGCTTTGTATAGTCAAGTGCATCAATCTGAAAATTCTGTTTGATCTCACACACCATTCAGAGAAATAGGGTTTTTTGGGAGAAAGCAAAGTTGCATGTGATTCTTCCTTTGTGCAATGAAGATTTAGTCATTATTCTGTTGAGAGGAAATCCAAATGACTTCTTTCTGGCAAATCAGTTGCAGGGGGGAATTGTGCTTTTTCCACACTCAGTCAGTAGTCATTGTTGAACATGAGATTCCTTGGACCCACAAGTGAAACTTTTATTGCCGTTTGGAGTAATTTAGTCGTATGCAGACTGTTCCGAACACCTATTGGTATTGCTAGTGTGTATCTGATTGCCTTTCTCTCATGCATATATTATGTTAAACTTTGACTCACTTAAATTGAAAACTTCCCACTGCAAGATTCTAGATGCAATACTCCTTTGCTTAATTGTAAAGTCAAGTTTTTGTTTTGAATCATTCATAGCTTTGACTGAGGCATTCTAAACAAACTCACAATTGTAGGGTAGGCATACCCATAGTTCTGTGTTACGGCTCTCCATATTTTGGTTGGGCTGCATTCACACGTATAACTTGGCAGAAGTTGTTAAAGAGAAAATATATTAACTTTTGTGAATAGAGGCTTACCATATGTCCAGTATAGGATAGCGCAGTTCTGCTTTGTGGAGGTTGATAGTTCTCTCTAGTGATCCTGAACTGGGATGTGAGAGGACCTCAGTCTGTTAAAAAAAAGGAAAAAGAAATAACTTCAGGAATAAGGAATTTGCTTTCTAAAGAAGGGTATTTCGTCTTGCTGTTTCCTACCCTTAAAGAATAATACTTATTAGCCTATCTTTGGTGATATGTATAAACTTCTGTCTTGGATAACCTTGATACCGCTGTATATAAACTTCTGAACCTGGCTTATTGATATGCTTCCTGATCAACTGTGTAGAATATGGAATCTCATGTGTAATGTGGTAAATCAGCACTGACTGGCTGCACAGACAGGCTGCTGGCATCCATAATTCGTTTCTGTAGGCATAATCATAATGAAGTAATTATAAGAATGTAGTAATAAGATGCTATTTGATTTCTCTCAGTAAACCTTTTTTACAAGAGCATTTCCTGGGTTTATCTTTCTTTGCATGTGTGTGCTTGTGCTCTTGCGGTCAAGTTGTGTGCAATGCAAGAAGCTTTTAGGGAGTGCTGCATGCTTACTCTGCTTTTAGGTAGTATGCATATGTTTGTTGCACGGCAGCTTACAAAAATATCGAGTTTATATGCTGTCTCCGCATTGCTTAGAAAAGACTTGCTTGCTTCGCCTCCGAAATGCAAGTGTTAATTTTCACTAGAATAAAGTCTTTATTTCCTTAAAGATTTAACAGAGGCTTTGGATGAAGATGCAGACCCCACAAAATCTGCACTATCTGCAGTTGCAACTTTGGCAGCTGCATGGCCCCAGTTACATCAGGGTATGTGTGGGTTTCACTTTTTGTTACGTTTTGCACTATTTTACAAAAAAAAAGTATAATTCACGTTGTTTGCTAAATACTCTTAGTAGCCAAATGGTCTAACACTCATTCTGTTGTTAACTGTAGGTTGCAATTTGAAAAACTTGGATCTTGATAGCTGCACTCTTTCTGAGATTCTCAGACTTCATATCCTAGCATCAGGTGCAGATGTAACATCAGCCAATGCTAAATATCGTTACCAGAAGCGAGGAGGATTTGATGCTACAGATGATGCTTGCATGGAGCTAAGACTGAGTAATCCTGGGTTGTTGAAGAAACTCTCGTGTACTTCCGTGTATGATCTATCATCGGGTAATAGAGCCAAATGAATATGTCAAGTTACATTTCAGAAGTTTTCAAGAATGGTTTACTAGGACAATGTCAAGAAAAATCCTATTTTGTCTCTTGAAGCATAACCACTAATACCTTTTAGCCCTAGAAGTTATACAAATTTAATTAAATAATGATGATAATAAAGATTGGGGCTGGGTAGGTGATTTAGGCTGCAATCCTATATAGGTTTACCTGAGAGTAAGTTCCATTGAAGGCAGCGGGCTTACTTTTGCATTGGATTGCACTACGTATCTTGTGGAAGTCTGTTTAATTTTCTACGTGAGCTTATGTCTGTTTTTCTAAGAATCATTAGCCATTATCAGTTGAGCTACTGATAGTATATGAACGTTGGGTATTTTTACTTGCTCTTTTGTGTTTGAACAGTAGGTCCCCCTTTATATATAACAAACTGCTTTGTTTCAAAAGTGTTTTGCTGTATGGCACATGCTGGGTGGGTTCATAGTCAAAAAAACACAAGCCCAGAAGCTCCTTTTGGATCAGGTTTATATTAGACTGGAAAATAGCTTGCAAGAAGTTCATATATTGTACACACAGTTAAACATGTTGAAGATTCTATTGGTAAACTATGCCATAAAACAAGGTGACTAAACTGAAATGGCACAACCCTCCTTGTACTAGGTTTACATCTTGTCAATCTCTATGGATTAATGAGCCCAAAGGTCACTGACAGATTAAAAATAGATACCTTACTTTATTGATGAAGCTTTACTGACCAGTTCACAGGATTATTCTGTGACTTCTGAATTGAAGCATCAATCTGTATTCATTTTATTAGGGGAGAAGATGAAGATTCTTCATGCCCTCTGTGGGAAGCTTTTGACTCTTGTTTCTACTCGAGACTTCATTGAGGACTCTGTTGATGTATTACGACAGGCAAAACAAGAATTCAGAGAGTTAAAAGCAGAACAGCACCGGAAAGAAAGAGAAGCTGCAGCAGAAAGGTGACAAGAACACAGATGCCCAAATATGAGCACGATAAAGCTAAACGGGGGCTTTTCCAGAAGCGTGGCTTCTAAAATTGAAAGAGCCTACTAGAAATATTCAATTTTAGAAATTGAAAGAGCCTACTAGAAATATAGGGCGTGGGTGGCGCTGTGTGTTAAACCACAGAGCCTAGGGCTTGCGAATCAGAAGGTCGGCAGTTTGAATCCCCGCGACGGGGTGAGCTCCCGTTGCTCGGTCCCTGCTCCGGCCAATCTAGCAGTTCGAAAGCACAAAGTGCAAGTAGATAAATAGGTCTCTGGCGGGAAGGTAAACAGCGTTTCCGTTTGCTGCTCTGGTTCACCAGAAGCGGCTTAGTCATGCTGGCCACATGACCCAGAAGCTGTACGCCGGCTCCCTTGGCCAATAAAGCGAGATGAGCACCACAACCCCAGAGTCGGCCACGACTAGACCTAATGGTCAGGGGTCCCTTTACCTTTACTTGAAATATAGTAGTAAAACCTGTTTGTCTGTCATAATCCAATTTAGAAAAGTAAACACATTTATGGTGTATTTGATTAATCTTATTTCAAACATTTTTTTACAAGGTATCTGATATATTTTCAATATAAAAATTTAGTTCTAAATTAGGAAGTTGTTCTTTGGAACTGAAAACTGCCTTTATACCAAGCCAGACCAGCTGGCTCAATATAGCCTCTACTGGGTGGAGAACCTATAGCCCTCCAGATGTTGCTGAAGTAAAACTCCCAGCATCCCTGACCATTAGTTGTGTTGGCTGAGGCTCATGGGAGCTGGAATCAAACAATATCTGAAGGGCCACAGATTGCTAGAGGGGATGAATCACCAGCTTGGGGGATAAAAAAAGGCAACCCCAACCCTTAACTGGCCCCTTTTTGCAAACTCTTTAAGTGTTTTTGCCTGGCTGGAATGACTGCTTGAACTCTGATAATACATTTTGCTTTACTGGAAGGAGGGTAGAAAAGGGTGTGTGTAGCAACTAGACTACTTGCACAAAGATAACATTTACATTAATTGCTGTGCCCACTTGTGGCTCTGGCCCTGTCAATCAGTGGCCCTTGGGAATTTGTCCCCATGTCTGAAGAAAACTTCCCACCCCTGGTCTTACATCATCATGACTTCCCAACTGTTTTGAGTCCATGAGCACATTTGGAATTGTATTAAGAGTATTGTGAAAATGACCACTGCTGTAGGGAACAGGAGCAGTTACGAAACATTGAGAGTATCAGTATGCTCTTCTTGTTTTATTTCCATGTGTGTGTACTGCACACTCTGATCACACACACACACACATGCAATGGAGTGGGAGAGAGAGAAAGCCCCAAACAAAGAGGGGCGGGGCGGGGCCAAAAAAACATACAAAGCAGGAAGGAAGAGAACCACAGAGAAAGAGAATGCATAAAATGGTGAAAGGTGGGGGAAGCTCAGCCATGGATGGAAGAGCAGGAAAGGGCCAGTCTAAGTCTAGCATTGGTGTAGGACAGGGATCAGCAACCTTTTTCAGCCGTAGGCCAGTCCACTGTCCCTCAGACCATGTGGGGGGCCGGACTATATTTTGAAGGGAAAAAAAGAATGAATTTCTATGCCCCACAAATAACCCAGGGATGCATTTTAAATAAAAGCACACATTCTACTCATGTAAAAACACCAGGCAGGCCCCAGAAATAACTCAGAGATGCATTTTAAATAAAAGGACACATTCTACACATGTAAAAACACCAATTCCCAGAGCATCCGCAGGCCGGATTGAGAAGGCGATTGGGTCGCATCCGGCCCATGGGCCTTAGGTTGCCTCCCCCTGGTGTAGGAGAAGCCCCCACTCGTCATAGCTTTACTGGTAGCTGCAGTAATTACTTCCTGCTTCTCTGCTCAGCAAAACAGTAGTGAAATAATTGTCCTGTGTCTCTCTCCTCCCCTTGGGCTTCCTGATTTCTCCATGTTCCTGATAGTGTGCTGTAAAAAAGAGGACAGCCTTGTGTGGACACAATGAAAGATATCTGAGCATGCCATGGCATCCACAGGTGTTTCTTTGGGGAAAGGTGCCTTATACTGCCCGACAGCAGCTCTTCAATGTTTCAGATGGAGTTCTTTCCCATCCCTGCTTGTAAATGCCAGGGAACGAACCTCAGACCTTTCAAGTGCAAAACATATGCTCATCTGTTGAACAATAAGCTTTTAGTACTATTTATTTTAGTGATATTTATTAGGTACCATGGCCTTCATCCAGAGATTTCTGTGCATCAAGATGCACATAAGGATCTCCTGCATGTTGGGTCTCTGTTCTTTTCAGTAGAGTGATGTAATTAGAGGAAAGGGTTGATTACACTGTATGCTTCAACTAACCATCTGTGTGTATTGTATAACATCAGAATCCGCAAGAAAAAAGAAGAAAGACTAAAAGGACAAGAACTAAAGATGAAAGAGAAGCAAGAGAAACTGAAAGAAGAGCAGAAAAATCCTGCAATTGACGTTTCAATTGGGTATGATCAGTTGTTAATAATTACATATATAATTAGGATAAGTGCTTAATTTCATATGCTAGGGTTAGTGTACACAGTTTCAATTTAAATATTTCCATCAACAATAAAAACTTCTTAGATTATCTTGCTTTCTGGTTATTATATTTACGTAATATGATCACAGGAAGATAAAATAGTTAAATATATATCAAATTTTATACTATAGGTGGGATAACATAGTAAAAGAGTTCAATACACACGCATGCACATTGATCTTTATTATAAAACACTTTGGAAAATCAAATGTGACCTATCAAAAGCCAGCCCAGCCAGATCCGTTTTCATCTCCAGTAAATGTGGACAGTGTGGAGTTCTCTGCTTGTGGGAGTAACTTTATTCTGTGTGTCTTTTTCTTAATGTGGCGCACAGTGCAATTTTGCAGACCGCTCTATGGTGTGTTACAATATGCTATGCATGTGCAATTCCCTATAACTCTTTGAACTTGGAGGGCTTTATATTTTTTGGTATGTCTATTGTATCAGTGAGGAGGAGCGGGAAGAGCTTGATACAAGCACAGAGAGCAAAGAAACTGAATCAAAGGAGCAAGACTTAGATGCTATGACAGATGAGGAAGATGACATTGTGCCAAACAAAAAGAGAAGAGGAGGTAAGTTCATTTCTAGTGCATTTTCATTGCTATGTATTGATTTTCTATTGCTGTACATTCTTGCTTCTAGGGTTTTTAATGGAAGGCAAGCGTAGAGTTAACTTCACTACCTGCATCATCCTGTTAGATAGAGCTTCATTTCTTTTTATGGATTTATAATTCCACTGATCTAGTTTGATACAAGGCTGCCTCATTCATTACCCTTTTCCATCATGGGTTTCTAATACTTGTATCTACGGTACAAAACCTTTCCCCTCGTTTTATGAGCCAGCACAGTAGAGTAGTGGTTAGAGTGATGGACTAGAACTGAGGAGACCCACTTAACCATGATGTTCACTAGGTGCTCTTGGGTGTAACTTATCTCCCAGGGTTGCTGTGAAAATAAAAGAGGAAGGAAGAAGAGCCATGTACACTTCCTTGAGCTCCTTGAAGGCGAGGTGGAATGCAAATGTAAGAAATTAGTTCAGAAACATGCAGAAGACAGAATTTCCATATAAAAATTGTGAATTGGGCCTATAAAGACATTAGTTGATTGATGGTACAAAAAGAGCAGAAGAAAAATTTAGAAGTTACGATATCTTGCTACCTGCTTGAAATTTTCTTGTGTTATTTGTTTGGGCAAACGCCTGCTTGTGCTACTCTAAGCTACCTGTGCTATGTATAGTTGTGTCACTTTGGTCAGTGAGTGGCCAGGTAATGTATTAAATAAAGAAATAAAACATTTTTGCTTGCTCTTTCAGGAAGAAGACAGAATGGCTTTAAAGATCTGGCAAGGCAAATAGAGACAACTGGTGAAAAACGTGAGCCACTCACTCCAGAGGAGGAAGAAGCTTTAAAACAGGAACAGCAAGCAAAAGAAAGGGAACTTACAGAAAAGATTCAGAAAGCCACAGCCTGTACAAATATCTCTCCTTTGGGCCGGGACCGCCTATACCGACGCTACTGGGTTTTCCCATCTGTTCCAGGATTATTTGTGGAAGAAGACTATTCTGGTCTTACAGAAGATATGTTGTTGCCTCGGCCGTCTTCATTTCAAAATAATGTACAGAGTCACATTGCAGATAAATCTCAGACTGCTACTAAAACTTCAGAGTCTTTGAAGACAGAATCTACCTCTAACAGTCACCAAGATTTCCATACTGGTGCTACTGTGCAAGTGTCGTTGCCAATACATAAGCCAAACCGGTGGTGCTTTTACAGTTCTCAGGAACAACTGAACCAACTTCTAGCAGCTCTCAATTCCAGAGGATACAGGGAAAGTGCCTTAAAGGAAATTCTTTTGCAGGAAAAAAACAGAATATCTAAACAACTGGACAGTTTTGCTGTAGAAAAATTCCATATTTCAGGTAAATATTCTGGATTTTGTGGAGTATATCGTGGGTGGGGATTGCCTGCGCCTTACCTTCTCCACTCCTTCCTTCCTTCCTTCCTTCCTTCCTTCCTGTGCTGAGTACCGGTTTCACCCCAGTGCCTTGCAGGGCCAATGCAGCTTGCTCCTCCCTCAACTCTTCAACGTCGCAATGTGTCACTATATCACGATGTTTGGCTGGTGATAGCAGTGTTGAAAAGCTGATATCACCCAGTCCTATTCACAGTTCAAAATGTGAACACAAAATACATAATTAAAAAGAAGAACGAGAATGAAAACAAACCAATATCCCCTGCTCCCACAAACACATTTAAATGTTAAGCAGCCAGAACCAAAGGCCTGATTAAAGAGAAACATTTTTGCCTGATGCCTAAAGATATGCAATGAAGGTGCCAGGTGAGCCTTTCTGGGGAGAACATTCCACAAACGGAGCCACCACAGAAAAAGCAGTGTGCACCTGCTCATTCACATTAAAACAAAGTAGTGTAAACTATGGCTTAATGTAATATTCAAAGCCATAGCCTAGCTTGCCATTTTCTGCTGGAAAACAAAGTGTTGTCTTACACAAAACAAACCAGAAAAAATATACAGTGGTACCTCAGGTTACATATGCTTCAGGTTACAGACTCCGCTAACCCAGAAATAGTATATCGGGTTAAGAACTTTGCTTCAGGATGAGAACAGAAATCATGCAGCGGTGGCACAGTGGCAACAGCAAGAGGCCCCATTAGCTAAAGTGGTGCTTTAGGTTAAGAACAGACCTCCAGAATGAATTACCGTATTTTTTGCTCTATAGGACGCACTTTCCCCCCTCCAGAAATTAAGGGGAAATGTGTGTGCGTCCTGTGGAGCGAATGCAGGCTCCTTCGCTTCAGCGATAGCAACGCGAAGTCTCCGAAGCACAGAGGGAGCGCTCCCCCCGTGCTCTGGAGGCTTCGCGTTGCTTTCGCTGAAGCCGGGACAGCAAGACTCTCCTGGCTTCTGCAGAGAGGGAGAGCTGCGCAGCGCCCCTTCAGCCAAAACGGGAGGAGAAATGGAAGGGGCTTTGTTTCTCCTGCCGCTTTGCTGAAGGGGCGCTGAACAGAGAAGGGGAGATTTTTTTTTTCTTGTTCTCCCCCTCTAAAACAAGGTGCATCCTATGGAGCGAAAAATACGGTGAGTTCTTAACCTGAGGTACCACTGTAGTTTATGGATGTTGTTTGATACAATAGCACACAAGTGGGGAACCATGTCCCAGATCCTTAGAAGAATTGCCCTTGCTGGCCAAATGAGGTAGGTGGCTTCTCTCACCAACCTGTGGGTGCTTGTTTTCTGCTAGGAACGTGTGTCCTCAGTGCAGGGTTGAATTCCACTCTCTCACCCTTTAACTGACATCACAAGTGCAGTCAGTTGATTGTCAGGTAGGTGTGGTTTGAGGGAAATGGGATTCATGGGACATATTGGACCACCCTGCAGGCCACAGGTTCCCCGCCGCTCTGCAATAGCAATTTACCACTGCATTCCAAATAACAGCCTTCTAATTTGAAGCTGTCTTGGGTTTTACACTTTCCTTATTTGTGGTCATTTGAGCTGATGTGAATTTTTTGTTTGGGGAGAAAAAAATGTAATTGGCTTTGGTGATACTCACCTGTCTATACTGCTCTTAGACAATTTGTTTAGGTAGCATGCTTTTGGTCTTGGTTTGAAGGAGCTATAACTTCTTTATATTTTAATGCTCGTTTGGAAACTGCTACTGAAGGTATTGGTTACTTTTACAGAGAAACCTCAAAATGAAAGCAAGTTGTATCCAGTACGTGGGAAAACACAGAATACATATGATGCAGCTCCGATGTCTGCAGAAAAGCAGCTTGAATTGAGGCTCAGAGACTTTCTTTTGGATATTGAAGACAGAATCTATCAAGGAACTTTGGGCTGTATTAAGGTATTTTACTATTTGTGTTTTTATGATGAATATTGTGCCTTAAAACCTGCTTGACCTCTGTGGACATAATACCTTTCCCTCAAACCAGAAGATCTTAATAATTTTAGACCAATAGCAAATGTCCCCTTTTGGGCAAGGTTCTTGAGAGTGGTTGCCAGCCGGGTCCAGGTATTGTTGGAGGAGGCAAATTTTCTAGATCCATATAAATATGGGTTTCGGCCTGATTTTGGTATGGAAACTGTCTTCGTCACCCTGTACGATGGAGAGAGACAGGGAGTGCTGGTTATTTCTTGTTCTCCTGTGATATTATACAGTGGTACCTCGGGTTAAGTCCTTAATTTGTTCCGGAGGACCATTCTTAACCTGAAACTGTTCTTAACCTGAAGCACCACTTTAGCTAATGGGGCCTCCAGCTGCTGCTGCTGCACCGCCACCCGAGGTACTATTTCTAGGTTAGCGGAGTCTGTAACAAGAAGCGTATGTAACATGAAGCGTATGTAACCCGAGGTACCACTGTACTGAAAAGTGGGGTTAGCTCTCCCAGTGCTTGAAGCCTGGAACGAAGTCGCCTCACAAAACCTTTTCCAGCTCCATTTCCTTGAAGCAACCCCAGTTACTTTCCTGTGTTTCACTTGAGGCAGTAGCATTTCTGCATTTTTAAAATTTATTTTGCATTTCTGCTATATCAGTGTGATTCAGGCCTGTGTTCCTGTGTCTGGTTTTTGTTTGTTTTTTGTTCGCTGTATACCAAGGACACGTTTAGTGTTGTTAACGGTGGATACTTGTGATTTTTACTTGTTAAGTGAATCAATTTAGAAAGTGAGTTAATTTGGATAATGGACTGGAAGAGCGTCAAAACTGAAGCTCAAACAAACAAGATTGAAATGCTGCTGGTGGGTGATTCCTCTTACCAGCTGAATAGTGGGCAGCCTGCTCTATATGGGGTCACACTCCCTCCGAAGGGAGTGAGTTTGTAGTTTGATGATTCTCCTGGATCCATTGCTGTCACTTGAGGCACAGATGGCCCCTGCGGTGTGGAGCGATTTCCATCAGCTTAGACTGGTAGCTAAACTTTATCTGGACAGGATAACTTGGCTACAGTAATCTATGCTCTTGTAATCTCAGGGTTGAACTGATGCAACATGCTTTATGTTGGGCTGCCTTTGAAAACACTTCTGAAGCTTCAGTTAGTGCAGAATGCAGCTGGCCAGCTGTTGACAGGTTCCAGGCAAACAGTTCATTATTACACTAAATCTGATACATCTATGATAGCTGCCAGTATGCTTTCAAGCCACATTCAAAGTGCTGATTTTTACTTAGGAAGCTGTTTATGACTCAGGATCTTTTGGAACACCTATTCCAATATGAACCTTCACAGACTCTTGGAACTTCTTCAGAACCCCTTCTCCATGTCCCCCCTCTGAGGGAAGCTTGGAGGGTGGTGGCAAGGGCATGGGTCTTTTCAGTTGCATCTGTGGAATGCTCTCCCCCAGTGAGGTCCACATAGTACCATTATTGAAATCTTTCTGGTGTCAAGTAAAAACTTCTCTTTTTTTCCTCAGTGTGCTGCCAAGCTCTCTGTGGCTGTTAAATACATTATTTTTTATTTTTTAATGGTATAATGTGTGTATATTTATGTTTTTAAATGTGTTATAAATCACTTGGAGACCTTGGGGTAACAAGTGACTAACAGGTCTAATAATTAATAATTTTCCATTTGCTTGAAAATGCAACTTTTAAAATCAGCTTTGTTTTAAGCCTTTCAATAATTGTATTATGCTTTATAGGTAGCAGACAGGCAAACTTGGAGGACAGCCTTAGAAAGTGGGCAATACGAGTTACTAAATGATGAAAACAAAGAAAATGGTATAATGAAAACTGTGACTGATGACGTAGAAGAGATGGAAGTAGATAATCAAGCAAGAGGTATTGCAAGAGACAGGTAATACCAGCAACCTTTTAGTTGTGCTATTTAAAATTAATAATGGGATGGGTAGTTTGCTTTTCATTCTTTTGCTCCACTTTATCCAGTGAAGAATGAAATTTTTGAGGGGGGTGGTTCTTAACTAAAAGCATTTCCCTGCATTGTGGTATTTTTAGCAAGGCCAATTCTTCCAAGGATCTGGGACATGGTTCCCCACTCCTGTGCTATTGTATCAAACAACATCCATAAACTATATTTTTGCTGGTTTGTTTTGTGTAAGACAACACTTTGTTTTCCAGCAGAAAATGGCAAGCTAGGCACTCACCCTCAAAAGCATGGCTTTGTTTTGAAAACGCTTGAGGACAAAAATTTGGCACAGCCCTAGTAGTGATGCTGTAATCATGTTAAATATATTTGATGTTTGGCTTTCTCTGGAAATTGCTGAACAAATGACACCTTCTTGATTATTACCAATTATGATGTCAAGAGACAGCATTCCTATTTTCAGTTCCGTGAAGCAATAAAATAGCATAGGTGTTTCATTGTGAAATAATGGCTGCATTCTTTCATTACTAAAATTGTGTGTTTGATCTACGCAACTCAAATATATCAATGTATTTGGATTATAAGATTTCTAAACTAATTTTATTTTCAATTGCTGAATTTTTTCTTTTTGTTTTGGAGTTTACAAATCCTCAAAGCACCTATATTGTAGCCCTTATTTCTTTCCAATACAGTGGTACCTCGGTTTACGAACTTAATCCGTTCTGGTGCCCTTCCACCGTTCAGCTTCCGTTCATAAACTGAGGTAAAGTTCGCAAACTGGAACACTACATCTGGTTTTGCGGAGTTCGTAAACCGAATAGTTCGTAGACAGGACTGTTGTAAACCAAGGTACCACTGTATTCTGTTTCTTGAGATGACACCTGTGTGAGCTTTTCCATAACTGATTTAACTGACCTGACCTGAGAATTGTGCTCTTTCTTTGTTAGTTTAAAGTTATGTTTAACACCATTGATGGCATATTTGACTTGCACTGCTGAGGCCAGTTTCACATAAGATAAATTTTGTACACAGATACTCTGTCTCAGGTGAATCAAGTGTGTAGGTCTTTTTTGCTTCACGTACTTAAGGGCTGTGATTAGTGCTTATTTTTGTGGCTAATACATATTCGAAAACGAGTGTGCTAATCACACATTACTGGTATATGCTGGCTATACACAATTGCTATACAGAAATGATTGTGTAAGAAATTGTGTGAAGTGGCCCTGTTAGGGATTTTTGTAACACACAAGAGTATGTTGAGGTGATATCAGGTAATGTTCTTTTGAGATCTTACTTGGAGCAGAAAGCATAGCTCCTGGAAAACACTACTTCAAAAGTTTCAGTTTCGTTTCTTTGGATGAGGCCTATATAGAAGTTACTAGTACATTGTGCACAGCATCCATGGAAATCGCTCTTAGTGATTAGATTAATATAAATATTTATATATGTATTAATGAAAGTTCCAAGAGAGACTTCATAGTTATTATTCTGCATATACACTACCTAAACTTGATTTGTGTACTTGGTTACTTGTGGAACAAATGCTTATTTATTTTAATGAAGTCCACAGAATGCATGTTTGTACATTCTTGTTCTGCTTACACCACCAATACAATATAAAAAGTATATGTAGTTTAAAACTGATGAATTTTAAACTTTAATTTAGATTGATTGTATTAAAACCTGAACCTAGAAGCACCGCTTCAACTAATACAAGCACTCCGCAGCCCGTGAATAATGTTGTCCATTACTTGGCATCAGCACTGCTTCAAATACAGCAAGGCATTGAACGTAAATTCCTCAAAGCTCCACTTGGTATGTACCTACTTCTAGAGCCCTGTGCTGGTTATGAACAAAAGAATAGTCCATGTCCAAAGAATGTGTCGACAAATTGCCAGTTACTGTACTGAACAAGTTTTAACAAATGCAAAATTGCTTTAAACTGTGTTGTGTTTTAAATTGCTGCAACTCACCCGGGACCTTATGGTGGTGAAGGGCAAGTAAACTCAAAATAAGAATGGTGATGAAAATGCTCTAGAATTGCCAATCTGGAGTCAGGTGGCCTGGAACATATTTGAAATAAATCCGCCACAAAAGTGGGATGAATGGATTGTGTGGGTGTTTGGCCACACCTGAACACAAGATTCACTTCCTTGATTCACTGTGTTCATAATTGTTGGGGGAAATGTGATCCACTTGGCAAATGATGAATGATGGTAAGCAGAGGTGCCAGATTGCGAGGGCTAATGTCATGCATGTGATGCCACACGTGACATTGATGTCCCATGTACAATGTCAGGACGTCAGGAGGGACCAGAGGCGGAGCCAAACACGGCACCTTCAGGGCTTCAGTGACGGGGGCTCCTCCTTCACCGACGGGAGGCTGCTTCGACCCTCCTTCCCCTCTGCGGTGGCAGGAGAAGGAGCGGGCTACTAGAGCTGCACTACGTGTGTCTCCGTGCTTTGCCTCTGCGCTTTTGGACATTGAGGGGGTGGGCCCTACCCCCAAAATACTCAGGGGGCCCAAAAGGGCTCGGCCCCCAGGAGCTGATACCCCTGATGGTAAGAAAGCATCTTGTGTACTGTGAGCATAGGCCTAGGGTATGCATGGTTACTTTTGGAATAGGAAGCACCTCTTCCTATCCCTTTGTACTGATCTGGGAATGTGCTAATAGATCATGTGAAGAGACGTGATGTAACACAGCTCTGGATATTGATGCACATCCAAATATCAACATTAACTGCTTAGTTTTAGGGAAATAGGGTGAGCATGCTAGTGAAAGGTTCCCGTTTATTTCCAAACCAGGCTTGAAATAACTGTATGCGTTTAACACTAGGTGATGCAGAAGACAATAAAAGAGACCAAAAAGGGGATAAAAGGAGGAAAAGAGAAGATCAGCCTAGTCAGAAAGATGGTAAATGATTGACATTATTCCATATTTAATCTTTTAAAATTACATTTCATCTGCTGCAGGTGTCTTTAGTATATTAGTCCCATGATCAACTTTTGAGTATAGCAATGCAGCTTTGAAATAATGGGCAGTATCAAACTAAACCTTTCCATGAGCATGAGCACTTTTGGCTGCATAAGAGAACTTTCCCTCTTCCCACAAGCCCCACCAAAGCTGTTGTTTGCTTTCCTCCAAACATCCAGAGCAGTTTTAGAGGGCCGACAGGGAAAGGAGAGGGAGGGGAAGTTCCTTGCACAGCCAAATCTGCTTGTAATATTGGAAATGTTTATTGGATACCACCACATAGAATCACAGTTGTGAAAGTCTTTTTAGAAAGGAATAGTGAAGAGCTTAAGGATAAAATATTTCACTGAACTTTTACCTTTATTTTGGTGTCTTGACCCGTAAAAGATTCCTAATGCTACAGCGATCTCTGTAGCCAAACTGAAATCCAACCATATATCTTGAGCTGGTTCAGTGCCTTCTGAAATCAAAGTTTTCCTCTGTGAAGGTAGTGATAACTAGAAAAAAGTCAGGACAGGGTTACACTGCCCCTAACTCAATATCTGCTTCACTATTGATACTGAGCAAGTTCTCTAGCGCACCTAAAACACTGCACTAACGGAGAGGAATCTCCTTCTACTTGGGCAGCTGCATTTGCATGTTGCAATAAACTGTAGTCAATGGTTTACCGTGAAAGCAGACAGCTCCCATTTCACTTCTCCGTTAGCACAAGTAGAGTGACAAACCATGTTGCTTGACATAGTGCTACATATGAATTAAAGGATTGTGGTTGCTTCGCTTCAGACTATGATTGGGAAGCCCAAAGTTGTTCTCGGCTACCCAGTCATGGTTTGTTCGTATGAAACAAGCCAGGATCCCCATCTGAGACGCAGCGCTCAGTCAGGGATCATGTTTTATTCCCTCCACTTGCACTAGGGCCGTGGTTCCCAATGTGGGGCACACACACCACAGGGGGGCAATCTGATATATTTTGGGGGGGGCACAATTCAGGGATGAGTTAACAGTGAATGGCCTTTTAGGCTTGCTCCATGTGAATAGGAGTTCACTTTTTGAATAAGAATTATGTCACGGGGTGGGGGGTGGGAGGCATCAGGATTTTAAAGATGCTTAGGTGGGGCATGGCCAAGAAAGGTTGGGAACCACTGCACTAGGGGAAGAACAATATCCGTGTTCACAACAAACCATAAGCTATATGTACAAATGTGGCCACTCATGTCCTTTTTGTTTAAAACATTTTGAGCTCACTCTTCTGCCTTAATGTGAGGCACTCATGGTGACTTGCAACAAAAATCATAAAAAATAGAATGCTCATGAAATTATATAAGATAAACTTAAGAAGTTAAAGAAACCGCGAAACAATAGAAAACCAGCAATAGGCATTCAAGTGTTTGACAAACCAAAAGCTTGTTAGAACAAAGAGAACTTTAGCTTGACCCAAATGTAACAGGTGATCGTGCCAGCTGGTAATCCAGAATCAGGACTTGGCCACAGAGAAGGCCTTGCTTGTATTCCAAATGAACGAAGCTTGCAGCAGGCCCTCTCCTCTTGATCTTGAGGGAATGGGCAAGTTGATACAGTTAGAGGTAGTCCTTTGTATAATCTGGTATCAAGTCATTTAGAACTTGTCTCCAGTGTAGCTTGTGTACCAGGACAACCTAGGCGCTATCAGTGCTGCAGTCTGCCCAGTGGCTCCTCATTTGCATACCCTGCCTCTAGCTGTCAGCAGTAGGTCTGTGCAATGCATGAGCACATGTGGGAGCAGAAGCTGGTTAGAGAGGGAGGCTGAAGCATTCAAAGTCGGAGTGGAAGCAAGCAAGAAAGATGGGGTAATGAATAGACAGTGTGGTTGGTGCCAGAGATGGAGGGGAAGGAAGGAGGGGGGCAAAAGGGATGGTTGTACCGAGAGAAAGAAGAAGCACCTGGTGGTTGCTGTACCTTCTGGCCTTCCCCTTCTTTCTTCCTCAACCCCCACCCCTAAGTCTTCCGACTTTGTGCCTGGTCTGCCACCAAGCCAGGAAGTCTGCCCTGACTGACTCCTAGGTGATAGCCATCTCTTCTACTCGGAAGAATGAGGCATTGAGCAGTGATGCAGGAACTGGAGAACCAGTGTGCCTGGGTGGGTGGAGAAGGGGGAACTGAGTAAAGGTGGCTGGGAAATGGAAAAGTTGTCCGGGGGGGGGGGGGCACCTGAGGGCAAGGAACTGGAGAGTTCACTGAAATAAATTAGAAAGAGAAAATATTAATATTTTAAAATAAGAATAAACTGGGAGTAGAGAGGAAGGGGATAAAAGAGGGAAGCTGTAATAGAGGAAGAAGTGGACATAAAAGGAACAGGAATTAAGGAAACGGACAGTTTGGGTTTGGGGAAGAGAGTGCAAGTTAACTGAAAGGAGGAGAGAAGGTCCCCTAATTTGAGTAAGTTTGTTTTCTCCTGCTCTGGAGGCTAGTACCTGAGCCAAAAGATTCAAGTTACAGGAAGGGAGATTCTGACTAAACATCAGGAAGAACTGTATGGCAATAAGAGATGTTCCACAGTGGAACAGATTCCTTCAAGAGGTGGTGGACTGTTCTTCATTGGAGGTTTATAAGCAGAGGTTGGGTGGCCTTCTGTCATGGATGAGATTCCTGCATTGCAGGGGGTTGGACTAAATGACCCTCTGGGTCCAACTCTACAATTCTCAGACTCTATGATTCTCTGCAAATTCTTGGAGCTTTTATTGCCTTATAAGCAGCTAAATCCTTATTTGTTGAGGGTAATGAAGCTTCAAAAAGGATTATCACCCAAGTGCCTATACATCATTTCCTGAATGGATGAATTGCTTATTGGGAAATGCGCACTGTGTGTGTGTGTGTGTGTGTGTGCGCGCGTGCGCGCGTGCGTGTTTGTGTCTGTCTTTGGAAGAGTGAGGATATTCTCTTGTCTTTTATTATGATTGGAAGGCATCAGGCAACTTGTAACTTTAATAATCAGTTTTCATATTATTGGTCCTTACAATGAACACCCAGTTGTCTGTAAGTGATATGCCCTGTATATTTATAATTTGATTCCATTTTTATGATTTATTTATTTAATCATCATGTCTTCTAATAGCAAACTCATGTGGTGAGTGCCAGCAGGATTATAGCCAAAATGGGGTGATTGAGAAAAGGAGAAATATATCGCCATGTTTAGGGAAGTTTGCAAAAGTAAAAAGAAAATAAAAATTAAAAATAAGCAGCAGAAATAAAAATGGAAATGTGGACTTGGAACGAAATGCACCACTAGAGGAAGGCAAGGCTGACTGGATGAGTATCTGAACAGGAACCAATCCATTGGGTGACATACCGTATTTTCTCAAATCTAATGTTCACTTTTTTTGGCCAAATTATGTTGCAAAAATTAAGGTGCGCATTAGATTCGATGGCACATTTACATTCGCCAACAAATGCTTTTTTTTGGTTTCAAGGTTCTGAAATGGAGGTGCGCATTAGATTCAATGGCGCATTAGACTCGAGTAAATACGGTAATAAGACACCTCTCCCTATCAAGAGATAGGCTTTCTTAGAAATTCCACGGCCAGTTCATATCCCAAATCAGTGTATATGTGAATTTAGGATTTTTTGGGCCCAGTATGCCTCACTTTTTTCTTGCTGAATCTCATTTTCCGTTTTGTTGCCCATGTTTGGAATGAGATCCCTTTGGAGCTGTTCCCTGTTCCCCAGGTGAGCTACAATTTGGTAGTGTTTGCAAATTTGTCTGCCTTTTAACCCACCCCTAACTCCTTTTCATTTATGAACAAGTTAAGTAGCACCACCCAACTCATGTTGTTGGAAGATCCTATTCCTTTCTTCCCTCCATTGGGAGAACTGTCAAATCTATTCCTACCTCATTAAAGAGGCAGCAGAAACCTGCTTTTCATCTCTCCCCCTGCCCATAGGTTACTTAGCCAGTTTCTGATTCATAAGAGGACCCGGCCTCTAATTCTAGGAATAAGTTGTTTTTGTATAATGAATACAATTATTGGGAGGTTTGCAGCGTAATTGTTCTTTATCACTCTTTCTTGTAAAGATGCCAGCGATGGTGGCCGTTCACATAAAACAGTCTTGGACCGTTGGAGAGAATCACTTCTGTCTTCTGCTAGCCTCTCTCAAGTCTTCCTCCACCTCTCAACACTAGAGCGAAGTGTAATCTGGTCCAAATCTATCTTAAATGCTCGCTGCAAAATGTGCAGAAAGAAAGGAGATGCTGAATGCATGGTGCTGTGTGATGTCTGTGATCGAGGCTATCACATTTACTGTATAAGACCAAAGCTCAAGGTAATTCAAATTTTGCTTTGCTTTGTTTTGTTTTTAAATTGTAACCATAAGTAGTAGTTGCATTTTACAAAGGCATGCTGCCTCTTTGTTAGGTTGTTCCCGATGGAGACTGGTTTTGCCCAGAATGTCGACCAAAGCAGCGTTCCAGACGCCTCTCATCCCGACAGAGACCTTCTGTGGAAAGTGATGAAGAGGCCGAAGAACAGGTTGAAGAGGAGGAAGATGAAACCAGTTATGAAGATACTGGACATAGTGAGGAAGAAGGTGATGAAGATGAAGAGGATGAGGACAACTCTGATTCTCAAGAAGAGGATGATGAAAGGTAAATCAGCCACCAAGCTGGCTCTGTCCATGCAGAATTCTCACAGCCTTTAATATGATATGTCACATGGTCGGCTTACTTAAAATTTTAAATTTAAGGTACAAAATTTTGATTTGTTAAAAGTGATTTTAAAAAATATGATTACAAATTTCCAGGAAATGTATTATTTAATATTTCTAAGAGCTACCTGCAAATGTCATCTTGGGATCTCAATGGGATCACATTTTTAACAAATATTTTGTACATATATTTTAAGTAAGCCCATCATGTGACATACTGTATATTAAAGCCCATGAAGTTCTGAAGAGATTGGTGTTTTTGGCTCTGACGTATTTCAACCCTGGGCTGAGCTTTAAAGGTTTTGATCATTCAACAAGTGTACAAAATATTAAGAAAATTGGACAACATGAGGTAAGAAAGCTGGATCACTTGATATGGAATCACCCAGGGGTATAGAGTTTTGTTTAGGGTGTGTACTTGCAATTAAGATAGGATAACTATGGGTAGCTTCTTAGTTTTAAATTTGCAAAGAAGAATTTGTCATTCTATAATTGGTAACCTGACAGTTATTGAGACAGTGCAAATGTATCCGTCTAAAATGGTTAATTGAGTGCTAAATTCACAACTTTGAAGAATAGAGAGGATCAAAGATACTAGTTGTATCACAGAAATTGATACTTGTAACTTCTTACAGCTTATCCAAATCAAGAAAACCTCAAGTAAAACTTGCTTTAAGAACAAGAGCTGCAAAACTTGCAACCAGCATCTCAGGTCAATACAGCCAGCGTCAGAGTACTGGAAGATACAGTTCCCGGAGTCAGCAGAATACACCTAAGCAAACCGGATTTGCAAGTAAAGCTACTGGGAAGGGCATAAGAAAGACAAGGTCTGCTCCTTCATCAGTAGCAAAATCATCAAGACTTAGCAGCCGTACAACTCGCCAGAATCGAGATTTGCTACAAGCAGACACATTTATAGAGTTGACCAGTCCCCAGAGGCGACGCCGAGGAAGGAAGACAGCAGATAATACTCCAGAGAGTAGTCCTTCCAGTTCTCTCGGCTTCAGAATTGTTGATGCTACAGATTCAAAGGAAAAGAAAAGTTCTCCCATTCCTATTGTAAAAAATTCTCCTCAAGACACAGAGCCCAAAAAGAGGGGTAGGAAACGACTATCTACAGGTATGTTGAATCCTTAAAATAATATTGGCTGTAGAATGAATTCAGAAGTTTCCATCATAGTATATATCGGAGCTCTCCAAACTTTTCATGTTGGTGACATACTTTTCAGTGGGGTTTTGCCATATTTCAAGAGGTAAAAATCTGGCACAAAAGGTTGTTAAGGTTGTTGAGCTTTTTTAGGGCCCTTCTGCCGCCACCGAGCCCGAGCCACCAATGCCCACCACAACCATCGCATTAACCAGTGTCCCAAAATCCAGGACATTTGGCTTAAAATGCAAAATTCCTCCCAGATGGGCATGTAAGGCCCCCAGAAGAAGAGATGTCTGGGAATTCCAGGACGTATGGCAACCCTACTTTTTAGACATGCATCATTTCGCGACATAGTAATTCAGTTTTACTAGCAAACTGGAGCTTAAACTAACCCCTTTCCAGCCCTGGGAGGAGCACGGGGAGCATTCGTGTGACATACCTACACACTGCAGTCGATACGCTAACGTGTCACAATATACAGTTTGGAAATCTCTGGTATATGTAAAAGTAATGTGAATTGGCCTTAAAGCATGGCAAAACGGATGTAGAACTAGGGAGGTTTGTTATTGTATCCTGTGGCTTTTCATACTCTTACTGCATAATGTATTTCTTAAACAATTTGTTTTTCCCCAGAGCCGTCTCCAATGCCTTTGAATAGGAGAAGTTCAGGACGTCAGGGTGGAGTTCATGAACTGTCTGCGTTTGAGCAGCTTGTTGTGGAATTGGTGCGTCACGATGACAGCTGGCCTTTTATGAAACTAGTGTCCAAAATCCAGGTAAATAGATTGGGTCCATTTTAGTAAAAAGTGACATTTACTGACAAACCAGGAATAGTCAAAAAGAGGAAGAATAGAAAAATACTTCTGAAATTCAATCTCTACATTTGAGTCATATCTAGAACTAAAATACCCAAGTTACTATAATAACTTGGGTATGCCTCGCCTATTTTGAAGATGTAAAATTGGTGGAATATATGGGCTAATGTTTTTCTGGAACTCTCTAGCTTTCTCCATAATCCAGCGCATGTTTGCAATTTGGTCTCTGGTTCCTCCTCCTCTTCTAAATCCAGCTTGCACTTCTGGGAGTTCTCGGTCCACATACTGCTGGAGCCTACCTTTTAAGCATAACCTTGCTAGCGTGTGAAATGAGTGCAATTGTGCGGTAGTTGGAACATTCTTTGGCACTGCCCTTCTTTGAGATTGGGATGTAGACTGATCTTCTCCAATCCTCTGGCCACTGCTGAGTTTTCCAAACTTGCTGGCATATTGAGTGTAGCACCTTAAGAGCATCATCTTTTAAAAATTTTAAATAGTTCAGCTGGAATACCATCACTTTCACTGGCCTTGTTATTTGCAGTGCTTTCTAAGGCTCATTTGACTTCACTCTCCAGGATGTCTGGCTCAGGGTCAGCAACGACTAAACAACAACAACAACAAAATGGGCTAATGTAAGGGACGTGGGTGGCGCTGTGGGTTAAACCACAGAGCCTAGGGCTTGTCTATCAGAAGGTTGGCGGTTCGAATCCCCACGATGGGGTGAGCTCCCGTTGCTTGCTCCCTGCTCCTGCCAACATAGCAGTTTGAAAGCACATCAAAGTACAAGTAGAGAAATAGGTACCGCTCTGGCGGCAAGGTAAACGGTGTTTCCGTGCGCTGCTCTAGTTCGCCAGAAGTGGATTAGTCATGCTGGCCACATGACCGGAAGCTGTACGCCGGCTCCCTCAGCCAATAAAGCGAGATGAGCATCGCAACCCCAGAGTCGTCCGCAACTGGACCTAATGGTCAGGGGTCCCTTTACCTTTACGGGCTAATGTAGTGCTAATGCCAGAGGGATTGACTTTTCTCCAATCCTTATTTCAATGCTATGACAATGGAAGTGTAAGAGACAGTTCAGCAAAGTCAGTGTTGGGTCATGAAATTCAGAAAGGCTTCTGTTGTTGGCTGTGTGAAGAGGGAGCTTGTTAACTCCAGGTTCAGCATTTTCTGTTTTATTCATAGCTCAGCGATTATCGGGAAGTAGCTGAACACACACCATGGATGGGTAATGTCACCACCTTGCAACTGAAGACAGGAAATGCAAACTGATGTTTTGCATTTTAACTTGGTCCAGTGAATGACAAACTGCAGGAACAGATTTAATAGATCCAGAAAGGGAAACATTATTAGGAAAAATACTCATAAGTTTAAATTGACTTGTATTGTAAAACAATGTAATGGCCACAAGATGGCGATGTTACCCAGCCATGTTGCCTGTTAATCACCTAGAAACACCCTTCAGGTGAGAACCAGCTGTTCCACTTTTTGAACATTGAACAATGAAAAGTGCATACAAATTCAGGACATGATTCTGTACTGCACAGTTTTGAAACCAGGCTGATCTATTGACCTGTTCTTAAGAGACGATGGATTGGAAATATGTAAAATACATACCTTGTAACTGCTGCTGTTGTTGTTGTTTAGTCGTGTCCAACTCTTTGTGACCCCATGGACCAGAGGGCGCCATGCACTCCTGTCTTCCACTGCCTCCCACAGTTTGGTCAAACTCACACATTCCTGATATTCAGAAAAAGGCAGGACTGCCTGTTTCGGTGGGCAGATTAAAAAGATTTAACTTCTGAATGAGGTCTCTTGATTTATTGCCTAAAAATCATGAAAAATATTTTGATTGTACTTTTTTGCTCTTTCTCTCTGCATTTTTAAAAAATGTACTTCTTTACCCAAATGCAGGTACCAGACTACTATGATATTATCAAAAAACCTATTGCCTTAAACATAATCCGTGAAAAAGTCAACAAATGTGAATACAAACTAGCTTGTAAGTAAAGTTTTCTAAAATAATTCTATTTCTGTTGCTTTAAACACAGTTTAATTTACAAGGCATCTGAATGACTTTAGTTTTATGTTATTCTGAAACAGTGGAGCATTAGGAGTTATGCTCCCAGCAGTGGGCATTCAGCATATTGAACAATACACACTTGAACATTATTTACCTCTAGCTGAAATGTGAGAATACTCTCTTGTGAGCCAAAGTAATCCACCGTAATGGTGGTGGTGTCTTTGTCTAGGAAACATTGATTTTGGGATTATCTATAATTTTTATAACATTATGGACTAAATGTGTATTTGTTTTTTCTTCCTTACAGCAGAATTCATTGAAGACATTGAACTGATGTTTTCAAACTGCTTTGAGTATAACCCACGCAATACAAGTGAAGCAAAGGCTGGAACAAGACTTCAGGATTTTTTCCGTGTTCAGGCTCACAAGCTTGGACTTCCTCTTACTTCTAGTTACATGGACCGTGCTGCTCCAGCAGCCAAAAAATCCCGAATCTAACGTCTTCCTTTTAAAGGACTTCTATTAGAGGAATCCTCTTATATTTTCATGGAAATGAAATATTTAAATCATGCAGCCATAGAAAGCAATAACATCTGTCACACCTTGGAAGTGTGACCTGCACTATGTTCTCAATTATTAAGCACTCAGGAGAATGTAGGAAAGATTACCTTTGCTACAGTTTTGTTCAGTGACTAATAACTTTGATCGATGTGTTTTGAATACAGTACTGGTTTACAGTAGCTTTTGTACTTTTAATGACCATTTTGTGTCAAAATACCTTCCAGAAATATTTTTCTTCAGCACCAGATAATATTATTATATTGTTTAGATCTTGTAGGAGCTGTGGCATTGTCTTGTGAGGGTTCTACCTAGGCTAAAACAGTCATCTGCAACGCAGTGGACATCTGAAGTCACTTGAGCACAAAGTTTTGACACTACAAGTGAATGAGTACACCTTTTTATCATTTAAATTAGTGTGCTGGTGCTGGTTGGAGAAATTCAGTCTGACTTTATTAAGTAGATATTTATTTAGCATTCAAATAATTTGTGGATTTGTTTTTGTATTTATAAAAAAATTTACTTGGAGGATAAAGAATTCATTAATTTCCTGTTTACTCTGTGTTTAGTTGTTTAAACCTCTCATGATCAGTTAATTGTCCTCTACCTGGCAGTTCTTACAGCAAAACTGAAAGTTTATTTGTACAACTTCTGAGTGTAAAAAATAAAGTGAAACATTTTTCAAAGTACTACTTGCTTATCTGTATACTAGTGGCTGCCCAGTTCTTGGGTGAAGCAAGAATAGATAACAGGACTTGCCACTTGTTGATTCTATCAGCAGCATTTCTTAATTGATTTGTGATCCTTTAATGTTTGCAGATCTGTCATGATGAACTATTCCAATACCCGTGTCCATACTACTCCTGCAGATGTCTTGAAAACTACTTATTTAATTTTTTCTAAAACTTTTTGTCAATAAAGTAAAACAAAAAAACTTTTGCCTCAATATTAATCTTGGGTGACTTGGAAATTTGCCTCTGTACAAAAGACCAGAAACATAAGGTTTCTAGTAACAGTCAATTCTCATACTTTGTTATCAGAATACAGTAGCCCAAATGTGAGTTACTCAATTCAGTCAATCAGTCATTTTATTTGTATGCTGCCTTTCCAAAGTTAAAACAGAGCAGTTTACAACATGTTAAAATTACATAATTACAAACATAACATAACAAGTCTGTGGTTTTCTAGAAGTTGCTGGACTACAATTTCCATCATCTCAGACCATTGGCCTTGATGCCTTGAAACTAATTAGAGTTGGAGCTTAACATCGATACCAGGGAAGGTCCTAGAAGAGATAATTCAACAAAGATTCAGCATGAGTTTCTCAAAAATGTCATGCCAGACCAATCTGATTCCTTTTTTTGATGGAATTACAAACTTGGTGGATCAGAGAAATGTGGTAGACACAGTGTATCTTGATTTCATTAAGGCTTTTGACAAAGTCCCCCATGATATTCTCTTGAGGAAGCCAGTAAAATGTGGGTTGAATGAGATAACTGTTAGGTTGATTTGTAGCTGGTTAACTTACCAAACTTGAGTACTCATTAATGGTTCCATGTCATCCTGAAAAAAAGTGACAGGTTGGGTGCCACAGGGTTATGTCTTTATAAATGACTTGGATGAAGGAATTGAGGGGATGCTCATCAAATTTGCAGATGACACTAAAATAGGAGTAGCTAATGCCACGCAAGACAGAATCAGAATTTAAAATGACCTTAACAGATTGGAGAACCGGGCACAAGCTAACAAAATGAATTTCAATAGAGACAAACGTAAGGCACTTAGGCAGGAAGAACCAGGTACACAAATATAGGATGGGGGACACCTAGCTTCAGTGCTTTTTTTCTGGGGAGATGCAGGGGTACGCATACCCCTAAACATTTTGTGAATCTCTACTTTTGTCCATTTACTGTATTTTTCCCAATTCGAACTATAAAATTGTGATTTTCTTGAGTCAAAATGAGAGTACCCCTAAACATTTTTTTTTAAGATAAAAGAACACTGCCTGGCTTACTAGCAGTACATGTGAAAAGGATTTAGGGGTCTTGGTGGACCACAAGCTTAACATGAGTCAACAGTGTGATGCAGCAGCAAAAAAAGCTAATGCTATTTTAGGCTGCATCAATAGAAATACAGTGTCCAGATCAAGGGAAGTAATAGTACCACTCTATTCTGCCTTAGGACCACACTTGGAATACTGTGTCCAATTCTGGGCAGCACAATTTAAGAAGAATGTTGACAAGCTGGAACGTGTGCAGAAGAGGGCAACCAAGATGATCAAGGGTCTGGAAACTAAGCCTTATGAGGAGTGCTTGAAGGAGCGGGGTATGTTTAGCCTGGAAAAGAGGAAACAGAGTAGATATGATAGCTTTCTTCAAATAACTTGAGTGCTAGCACATGGAAGAGGGAGCATGCTTGTTTTCTGCTCTGGAAAGTAGGACTCGTTGCAATGGCTTCAAGGAGATTTTGACTAAACATTCGAGAAGACAGTAGGAGCTGTTTGTCAGTGGAACAGACTTCCACAAGAGGGAGCTTTTAAGCAGAGGTTGGATGGCCATGTGTCTTGGATGCTTTAGCTGAGATTCCTGCGTTGCAGGGGGTTGAACTACATGACCCTTGGGGTCCCTTCCAACTCTTAAGATTCTGAGTCCAACAACATCTGGAGGGCCAGAGGTTACCTATCACTGTTTGGAAGGTATCTAATCTGCAGACAGATGGATTGCTGAGCAGGATAAGTACTCCTGAAAACTGTGGCTGAAGTCTTGGGCATGAGCAACAATGTGCTTGTAAGTATGTTCGTTTCATTTACCTATTAATGTGAGGTATGCTGCAAAAATTTAAATGGACCACAAGAGAATCTCACCTGTCTGTAAAGCACCCATGGGCATTGCATTTTTGTACAGGTCAAGCATAGGCATAACTTTATACTTTTATAAAGCCATTATAAACGATGGATCCCGCTTGCTGTCTTGGCTTCTTTGATCTTTGGGGCTGGGGGGGGGGGGACCCAGGCTTCCCTGGCAGCCCCGAGAAGCAGTCTGTCCACTGCTCTTTGGGGCTGGGGGGGGTCATTTTTTTCCTTGCTTTCCCCCTCTAAAAACTAGGTGCGCCTTATGGAGCGAAAAATACGGTATGCTACATCTTGTTGTGTGCCTACCTTCATTCTGGTACTTTGCCTTAGCCGTTGATGTTTTTTTCTGTTAGTCCCTTTAGTCAAGAGAGCGATCTAAGCTAAAAATGAAAGGCATGCCTCTGTTATTTGGTGCTCCATCTGACGCAGGTGCCTTCACTCCTTCAGCAACTCTGTTGCCCCTTCTCTTTAAGTCACAAGGTGGGCCAAACTCAAGTGCTGGCTGTTCACAGAAGCACTCAGAAGAGCCGGTGCAGTACAGTGTGGTACAGTGGTTACAGTATCGAACTAAGATGGGAAGCAGGCATACCTATGCCCCCTAGCCAAGGGGGGCAACCGCCCCCCCTAAATCAATAAAAATACTTACCTGAGGTTCTGCCGGCGCAACATAAAGCCTGCCCTCCCCGACATAAATCCGGGCTACGCCCATGGGAGCAGGGTTCAAATCCTCACTCGGCCATGAAGCTTACTGGGTGACCTTGAGCGGGCCACTGCCTCTCAGCCCAACCAACCTCACAGGGTTGCAGTGGGGATTAATTCAGGAGGGGGGAAGAACCAGGTACGTCACCTTGAGCTCCCAGCAGAAAACGGCGGGATATCATTGCAATGAAGTAGAAAGAATAGTCGACAGTTGCCTGTCTGCGAAGAGCTGCCGCCTGCGCTTGCTCCCCGGCCCTCTCGCTCCGTCGAGAGCGCGGAGAGGGAAGCAGCTGGTCCTCCTTCCTCACGGCTCCCTCAGCTGAGCGAGGAGGCCAGGCTGGAGGCAGCTGCAAGAGCGCCCGCTGCTTCCAGGCGGTGCCCCGGTGGGCCGCTCCCTCCCGGGGAGCGCCGGCGGCTGCAGCAGCAGCTTCGCGGCCACCTCCGCGGCTCCCCCTCAGTCTGCGGCTTGGCTTGGCCGCGCAGCGGAGGAGGGAGAAACAGCCGAAACGAAGCAGCACCGGGAGAGGGAGGCGAGCGAGCGAGCAGCTGAGGCGACTGGAAAGCGCCGTCGCCGCGCGGCCGCCCTCAGCTCGCCTCCTCTCCGTGGGCTGCGGAGGGGATGTGGGCGAGACTGCGGCAGGTGGCGGCTGCGCGGCGGCGGGCGCTCGCCTTTGGGTCAGCATGGAAGGAGGCGAGGGAGTTGTAGGGCGGCCCAGCGGGGCGGGGCGCAACCCTAGGAGTCGCCCTGTGGCAGAACAAAGCCGGAGGATGGCGCGGGGAGGAGTGCCTAATTCTCCTCAGGAAATCCCCCTCCGGCCTTCCTTCCCGTTAGGGAAGTTTCCTCGTCGAAAGAGGAGTGGGGGCGTCGTTCACGAGGAGGAGGGAGGTGGGCGGCCCTCCGTCCCCTCCCCATTTTGTGCTCTGCAGGGCTGGGCCGGGCCTGCAGCACGTGGTGACAGAAGGCGGCGCCCATGTGACCGGCCTTTCCTCCCCCCGCTTTCCCCTCCAGCCCCCCGCCTGTCTCCTCGCCTCAGCCCAGCCTGCGCTTTCCGAGCTGTGCTGCGAGCAGCGTCAACCAGACCCCTCCGCTCCATAGGCAGCAAGCAGTAGGAGCGGCCTCCGCCATCACCGCCGCCGCCGCAACAGGGACCCGGCACCATGGTAAGGGCGGGGCAGCCTGACTCGCCTCAGCGTGGCCCGGCCGGCTTGTGCCAGGCAGGGTGTGGGACTAGGCCCCCCGCGAGGGTGAGAGGGGCTCAGCGGGGCCCGCGGCCTCTGGCGGCCATTTTAGTCTAATTTTAGCCCGGGGAAGGGGGACCGACCCTCCCCCCCCCCCGCTCCACCGCCGCCCCAACTCGTGGCCGGCGGGCGGCCCGCTTCTCGGGGAGAAGCGCCCGCAAGTTCTTCGCCTTGTGAGTGACGGAGGGGTTTCCCACGCATACGAGTCTCGCACGCTTGGACGGCTGCTTTTTCTCGCTGTGCTTTATTCTTTCCACAAGTCTGCAAGCCCACGCACAGCTCCACGGGCGAGGAAGCAAAATAAGGGGCGTCTGGGCGTCTGGTTCCTTCCTAGGTGTAGCGGGGGGCAGCGGCTCTTTGTAAGATGGCAGGGTATACATATGTCCCTCTTCTCGGGTTGTTGCTTTGAAGAGTGAGGACCAAGTAACGGGACAACTTAGCTTCACACATCCTTTCGTTCCCTTCCGTGGAGCCATAGGGACAAGTGTGTCGTGGGCGCGTCTAATGGGGCTTGGCTCCCCCTTTCTTTGGAAAGGGCTCTTTTTTTCTGTGTTATGGTAAGCCCCGTATATTTCATCGTTGGGGAATGATACGTGTTATGCCCCGCTTGTCATTTGGGAGAAGCTAGTGGTAGCAAATCTCTTGTATCTCTATTTATGGAAGGGTAAACGTATGCGGGAGCCCAGACCACGGAGAAAGCTTTGGTTCCTTTTGCTTGGCTCTGAAACGGGAGTGAAAGAGCAGGTTTTGCCGCCTCCTTCATTCTCTGCCTCTTTGTGGGGGCTGATCGTTTCCAAGAGTATACCTATGACACAGCGAGGATGGTCTCCTTTTAATTTTGGGCTTAAGTGCCTTAGAGTGGAATTCCCCCTTTCTCGTAGCGCGTTGTAAGAATATAGGCTTTCTGCTTCTCTTAGTTGGGATTGTGATGCCAGTGGGGGTGGGTGGAATGACGCATAGTTGGGTTTGCCCCTCTCCATTGTGTCTGAATGTGTCAAGGGGGGTGGGGAAGGAAGCACCAAGCCGAGAGATGGCTGCTTCCTTTGTTGGAGTGCTTTAATCATAATTTGTGGGCAGGGTGCTCTTAACTGGGAAAGCTGGAAGGTGAGTGGCATTTACCATTCATTGTGTTTGGATGGTGCCTGGTTTATGGCAGAAATTCTGTGTTTGTTTGTGTAACACATGGGGGCATCTATCTCTCCTTGTGTTCTTGTTGCAGTGTACCATTAGGAGCTCTGCCCTAGAACTACATTGCTGAGAATCCAGCAGAAGGGCAGGAATGTTCTGGCTGTATTTGGGCAATAGTCATTACATTGGCACTAGATGGCTCAAAAACTGACTGGGGCGGGGGGGGGGGGGTGAGAAAAGAAAAAATGGTAAAGGAGCTCTTTCCATAGAAGTGAACAATACGGTATAAAACATGCTGGTCCATTATCAGTTTTAATTTTTCTTTCTTTTCTCTCTAAATTTTTGAGATATACAACTAAAGTAAATGGAGTGTTTTGGACAAGAAATAGTGTTTGAGAACTAGTTGTAAGAAACACTTTTTTTAAGATGAAGATTCCTACTTTGTGTTTTAAATAACAAGTCAGAAATGATTAAATATTTTCTACCTTCATCTGTCACTGTTCTGCTATATATTTGCAGTTTCTCCTAAACTAATGTGCTGTAAAAAGCTTTAAAATCTTTGCTCTTTTAAGGGGGTTGTTTATCTGAAAACAAGTATAGTTAGTTATTTTTAAGTGTTTAAAAGAAAAACCTTTTGGTTCCTTTCCCATGTTACAGCAGTGTCATGGGAGCTGCTATTCTCTGGGTTTACCCCATGATAACATTTAAATGCCCTCAAATATAGGCGGGAACAGTTGCCTAGGCCTTTAAAACAGAATTAGCACTCATTAACTGCAGGCCTATTAACCTACAGCAACACTATAGGATGAAAAGCAGAAACTAAAAAAAAAGGAAAAAAGCTTATGGGTTTCCAGTGTACCCTTACAGAACACCTCTGTCCAGTCAGAATGAGAGAGTCACATTTTTGTAGGCTCAGCTTCTATAATCCTCAATACTCTTGGGAGGAATTGTACATTCTGTCCTTGATTCTTTCATCATGTAGTAACTTCACTAGAATATTTATAGGGTATTAAATAAAATCTAGGAATTTTAAATACATAATATTAAACCTGACACGATACAAAAGGCATTTCTTCTCTTAGAGGCTTACGTCACTGAACAAAACTAGAATAATGACAGAGCTTGATATGAACTACTGCAAATGCATTTGATTATTTCTGTGCAAAATCCCATGTAGTGTTTACTTAAGCATGTTTACTCATTAGTAAGCCCCAATGAATACAGTGAGTTACTCTGGGCTAAATGTGCTCTTAAATGAGTTGAAATTGCTATCTTAACCTAAAACTAGATAATTGTGTTTTGTTGTTGTGTTGTATTAAGGTAATGATGGCTGGCTTTGGACCAAATTGTATGTTTCTAATAGATGATGTTTATTATAGTGGATGCTGTTTTGCTTTGTTTTGTAGGCTTCTGGAGTAACAGTGAATGATGAAGTTATCAAGGTTTTCAATGACATGAAAGTACGAAAATCTTCAACGCCAGAAGAGATTAAAAAACGAAAGAAAGCAGTTCTCTTCTGTTTAAGTGATGACAAAAGACAAATAATTGTAGAAGAAGCAAAGCAGATACTAGTTGGTGACATAGGTGATACAGTGGAGGACCCTTATACATCTTTTGTGAAGCTGTTACCTCTGAATGATTGTCGATATGCTTTGTATGATGCAACATATGAAACAAAGGAATCTAAAAAAGAAGACCTGGTATTTCTATTCTGGTGTGTAAATCAAAGGATTATTATTTAAATAGAATTTTGTTTCCAAAATTCAATGGGTTAAATAACAAGTCTTTACTCCCCGTCTGTAGGGCTCCAGAGAGTGCGCCTTTAAAAAGCAAGATGATCTACGCAAGCTCAAAAGATGCCATTAAAAAGAAATTCACAGGTATGAGCAGAAAATATTCCACATGGCAACTTTGTATTTAGCTACTTCCTCAGAGTGAGTACCAATTCCTTTTGGATAACTACCATGTTTAAGCTGCTATTGAAGTAGGCAGGTATTTTGATACTTGAGCAGTAAGGCACTTGTTGCTATGAAAATACTGAACAAATATATCTCTGTTTATTTGTCTTTTTCAGGTATTAAACATGAGTGGCAAGTAAATGGGTTGGATGATATTAAAGATCGATCAACACTGGGAGAGAAACTAGGAGGCAATGTGGTAGTTTCACTTGAAGGAAAACCCTTATAAAAGGGCAGACAAGTGCCATCTGGAGCTTCCATTTTTGCAGCTCATTCAATTGGAATAGCATTAGTTCCTTTTGCCCCACCTTCCCAGATCCCAAATACCTGAAGGAGACGTCATTATACAGTCTATAAGTGGTCACCATTAGACTGTTTTTAAACCTGATAGTTTATGTAGAATCCAAGGAATGCCTCACATCATATTCTTAGCCAAAACTGATGTGGGCATTCCTTGCAAATATGTACAGTGAATGTGATAGTTGATGTGGATAGTCTAGCCAAGCAACAAAAGGTTTAAGCTAATTGATTGCCTTTAAAGTATTGTCCAACGGTCAAATGGTAGACTCTATTCAGTATTACTTTACAGTTGCACTTGATCGCAGTTCCATGAGGCTCTTGTGCATTCATACACCTCACCTGCCTTGACAAGCCTTTTTTGTGACATGGCAGCACTCAACACTATGCATTTAAATTAAAGCACTTTTTGTAATATGTTTTATTTCCCCTTTCCCAAGGAATGCCAATTAAGTTTCTGTAATTGTCATCAAACTGTTGTAGTACCCCAGTTTTCATTCCTGTTACATGCATATCTTTATAACTGAAGTAGCTGTTAACGATGCCTTTTTGTTTTTCTGTTGAATGTACACTACTGAACAGGAGTAGGAACTATCTGTTTACCATGCAAGTCTTGCAACACTAATGATGTTTTGTAAAACATCAATCATAATGGCAATTTCTGTATAAAAAGAGCCTTAAATGGAACATTGTTTTTGAGATCAAATATATTAGCCACGTTGCAATAAAACTTGTGGCTTATTACAGAATGTTGCCTTGTTTTCATTGGGAACTACAGAATGAAGTGTATTTTAACATTTTGCAGAGTTTTGTTTCAGCAGTACCTCTCCTAGATACTGAACAGTTGCTCTCAACTTCAGTAATGAATCTTTTTATATTTATTCATGATCCCACTGTAGGAATAATTTGAATAAGGGACTTTCCTCTGCAATCTTTAATAAATTGCCATCATTTGGGGAACAACTGGGGCATCAGTCTACAACTAGCTTATATCTGAAACTTAAAAGGGAAACAATGAGGCATGTAATGCACTATTACAGAATATCCTTCACAGTTTTACATGTTAAGTATTGCAAGTACCATCTTTTGTTCAGTCACAAGGCAACTCTTGCCAGTTAATTTTTGTGCTAATAGGACTGGAAAGCTTTTGCAGCTACTAAGTCTTGCATCAGGAACATGATTTGGCTAAGAGCCAAACACTGCTCTCCTTATAGAGAATTTGATCTGCTCTGTGCGAGCAGTCCTCCGTTGGCCAGAGCTATTTATGGCAAACACATGCTTTTGTATCTTGTCATCAGTTCTCCACAAATGGCAAAACTGGACATGATTCTACTGGTATGCATAAAGGAACTCTGTTAGGGAGCCAATTGCTGTTGCAGTGTACATACCACTAGGAGGAATGCTTTCATCAAAGGATAGAAATTGAAAATGGTTAGCAGTTTCTTAAAAGAAGGTAGCAGAGAATAGAAATAAGTTTAAACTGATGTAAACTTTTTTTTTTTTACTTAAGTCTGGAGGAGAAATAGACAATAGTGAATAGGTTTATAAAACAATGTAATTTGTCAGTGGCTCTGTAGAATGTTACTATTTCAAGCTTTCAGCTGTTTCTGACTTATTGGAAGTGAAATGCATCTCTTTTAGTGTACTGAATTCTATTGTAGAATTCTGACTGGCAGGCTGAGTTGCTAGATGTTAACTTTCTATGCAAAAAAGGAAAGCTAGAATTCTTTTTTACAGATTAAAACATTTGATTGGAAAGTGTCTTCATTATCCCACATCTCTTAAATATTATGCCTCGTAAAAACCTGGCTGGTATAAAAACTGCTCCATTTTGTTACCTAGAATGCACTGTTTCCCTTCTAGAATTGAGAAAACCCAAATGCTTGGAAATGAATGTTAAACTTAAAAAAAAAAAATTATGTGTACCTGAGCAATGCTCATCTGTGTAAAGCACTATTTTTCAGTTCATGTAATCCTCTGCTAGTAATGTCATTTGGTGCTTGCAAATTGTGTTGAACAGATGTCTGAGGCTTTAGAACTGAATATTGAAGAGGAGAGTACGTTTACTTTAAAATTGAGCCCAGTTTTGTATTCATTCATAAGTCTACATGGATTTATGTAAAATGAAAGCTTATTTATATTGACAAAGGACAGAATTCTGCATAACAACTTTGGTCCAAAAAGCATGTTTACAGCTGAGAGTACTGACTGAGATCTGATCAAATCCAGTAAACTATCACTTGCTTTTGGAAATGCTGCTACAAACCTCTTACTGCTCGGACAATAAAACAAATGAGAGACAGCTGGCATGTGTTCCAAATGGGCTGTCAGCTGTTGTTTTCTATCATGCAAAATGACGAAGGCCTCATTGTGACTTAAAAAGGTTGAAGGAAAGCTTCAAAACAGCATCTTGCATGTCTCTCCCATCATAGATGGGACGTTGGGTGTTGGCTTCAGTTACTTTATTGACAAAGAAATGTTAAAATAAAAATTTTCATGACAGTGCTAAAAATCTCTGTAGATACTGCATTTTTGTTTTGAAAGTCCTTTTTGATCTTTGAAAATTGAGCAAATTTAGCTTAAATTTTTAGAATATGAACATGCTTTGTATGGGCTGATTCTAAAAGGAGAAAACAAAACTAGGTACAATCTAGTATAGAAACTAAGAGCGACTTTAGTAATAACCTTGAATAGCTACTAAGTTGACGTCAGATGCTATTTGTTTATCTGACAAACCTGTCCTAATTTAATCTCTGACAGTCTTCCTTAGGTGAAGGATTTCCATGTTTAGTTACTAAAGCAAAGTTTTGAATAATCTGATAACCTGATCAAAATAATAAACTGCTCAATTTCCAGTTTATAGAAGATTTAAGTTTTTATAGAGACATAGTAAAGGATGAATTTTGGCCAGCTAATCAAATCTCAGATACCTGAAATGTTTAGGTTCAATACAGTGGTGCCCCGCAAGACGAAATTAATTCGTTCCGCAAGTTTTGCCGTCTAGCGAATTTTTCGTCTTGCGAATTATTATTTAGACAAAGGAAACAAAGTCGCGAGACGTTTTCGTCTTGCGAAGCAAGCCCATAGGGAAATTCGTCTTGCGAGGCAACTCGAAAACGGAAAAACCTTTCGTCTAGCGAGTTTTTTGTCTTGCGAGGCATTCGTCTTGCGAGGTACCACTGTAGTATTTTGTGATTATATACAATGTAGCTATTCTACATACGTGTTAAGAATGGGATAAGTCTACCTTGATTGTAGGGTAAATAGTTAATACACTTTGTAACCTTGAATTTTTTATAAGTAAGATGTGTACGATAGTGAAAGGAGTATAAATTACTGCTGTGATATATTGAATTGTGGACCTGATATATTTAATAGCCCCAAGCTTAGTGAAATGTCAATATTCATTCTTATTACATGGTGCCTTGTAATGGAACAAAAACAAAAATACAAATCACTAACCCAAGGAGGTTAGAGTTTCATTTTGATGGTGGAGGATTTATAGAGAAGGGAGGAAAGCAAGAAAATGAAAAAGGTAAGTATAAGGAATGCCTGTGAGGAGAGCTGACCCACACATATGGCAAGGTGAGACAACCGTCTCAGGTGCCAGGATCCACAGGGGCAGCATCCCAATTTGCTTAATCTGCCCTTGTTCCTGATGTAGTTCTCCACTCATCCCTTCTTCCCTTGCAGGAAAGGAGAGCACTACTTAGATTTGCCTCAGGTACCAAAATGTCTTGGGCCGGCCCTCCCTGTGAGCTGACTTTTGGTTGAGGGTATGGACAAAATGTTTGTGGAAAATCTCAGAAGCTTGAAAAATGGACGGTAAAAGATTTTTGGTGCAACAGATTCCATGCTAGGATGTATCTTGCAACACGGGCAGAAAGAAGGGTGGGGCAATGCCATGGTGGGTTTTAAAGGTAAAAGTGTGTAGATGTGAAATCCATGAACAACTTTACAGTAGAAGCAAGAATTGTGGATAGAAGGGAACAAAATGAAGCATAACCAGGCAAGTCCCAAGATCAGGTTTTATTCTAACACTAGGATTACGTTGTTAGTTTTTGTCTCTGTATCTGACTGGCTTCTCCCCTATTTTGATTGATCTTTGAATAACCGGTGAGTATGAACATGCTAATATTTTCCCTGTGTCATTAATAAATGCTAGAAAAATAAGGTGCAAGGAGCATTGCTGTATTCAAATAAAGTTTCTTCCATAATGGTTCGATTTCATTTGCCCTGTTGATTGTCAAATAATACTAGTAATATTTATACCCCTGCAAAATGGAACAGTTAATAGGCCCCAGAGAGGAAGAAAATAAAGGCTCCCTGGTAGCACATAGAATATGGCCATGTCTTTTGACTCGCATCACTGCTGCAAGATTGCAAAGCCCTGCTTCCTATTTAAAGTCAGCCAATTTTTAAAGCAAATGTTGGAAACAACAAAACTGTATTCTCTCTTCTCTACAGTAGTCGTCTTAAAAACACACACCATAGCCCTGTTCCATTTAGAATCCAGCTGTCTCACTGATTGCATGAGTCTATAAGAGTACTAGCAAACACACAGATGCACCAACTGCTGTTGATTTATGAAATATGTTTTTAATGGCTCTGCAAATATATGTTGGAGAAAATGGTGTCGCTTGGGAGTAATAGGCAATAGCAGAGTAAATGTTTTAGACATATGTGCTTAGAAAGTGGAAGAAAAAGAGATGACTGCCAGCTCACTGTACATACAGCCTATTCATATTAATATTTCCGCATGCATCTGTGTACATAGTACACAGTATGGTAAATTCTAGCAACATGAATTGGCATTAGTTTTTTTAAAAAATTTACTTAGCTTCTTTGTATTTACAAAATCTTGGGAACCCATAGTACCATGTACTGGAGTAAGTTTAAACGGCTGCTGATGTCATTACAGAACATTTTATCCAACTAAGTTTTATGCTGAACAGGCCCATTGAAATTTATGGACTTGACAGTCCTGTCCAATAATTTCAGTGGGTTTGGAGTCTAAACCAGGTGAGGGTAGCCAATGAGTTTTAAACCCTTGGTGAGTTAGGGACTTTCTTGCATGCAAGACAGGCATCAGCAGATACAGCTGCTTTGTGGGACATTTTCAAGAGAAGAAAAGGCTAAGGAGTAATTCCTACACAACTCCAGAGCAGAGTCCCTAAGACAGTTGGATGGCATCTTGTACACCTTCTGGGAACTCCTGCAACCCAGTTGGTGCCAAAAGTATTGCTCTGCTTTCCTTTGAACCACATCAACAAGGCTGGGAGAGGTGGTTGATATGGGAAGCAGTGATGTGGGCCATTAATTAGAGGTTGAATCATGAAAAGCAGGGGTGTCATCTATCCCAAGTTCTCACTTCCAGGAGGTGGGGAGGCAACCTGTCCCGAATAGGGCCTTGATGAAGCAGATCCACAGCTTGGGGGTTCTCCAGGATTTAACACAGTCACTGAAGGCTTAGGTGGCCCCAGTGGCTAAATGTGCCTTTATTTAACACCTTGTATGTCAGCCACAACCCCTTTTGGACAGAAATGACTTGGCTGCTGTTCTCCACGTTCTGGCAACTTCCAGACTGGATTATTGCAATGTGCTCTATGTGGGAATGTCCTTGAAGATAACTCAGTCTTCAGCTGGTCTAAAATGCAACAGCCCAATTACTGGCTGGGGTTCCACTTAGTTCACATATAAACCTGTTTCTTTCTTTTTTTTAAGATATTCAAATTTTACAAAATAAAAAATGTAAGTTTACAAAGTAGAGGAAATTATAACAACAATTAACAAACTAAAATTATAACAACAGTTAACAAACTAAGAAAAAACACACATAGCAAAAAGAATAAAAAGGGTACAAAATGCAAGGGAAAAAACCAGGCAGTTGAAAAAGAAATTTAAAAAGAAAAAATATCCATTTTTCAATATCTTTGGACTCATTTACTTGTTTCCTTGACCTCTCACCTCCCCTTTTTGTATTCCCATTCACAAAGGCATTTCAGCAAATCCTTACCCTCTTTCAACCATCTTTACTCTATATCTTAACCTATTATAACTATATATTTTCATTCATTATCAATCCATATTTGCATATTCTTGTTAATCTTAATACCATTACCACTTATTTTCAATCCAACATCATTTTAGCATTCATTAATTTTACAGTATTTCTGCAAATAGTCTTTAAATTTCTTCCAGTCTTCTTCCACCAACTCTTCTCCCTGGTCTCGGATTCTGCCAGTCATTTCTGCCAATTCCATATACTCGATCACCTTCATCTGCCACTCTTCTAGTGTGGGTAAATCTTGTGTCTTCCAATACTTTGCAATCAGTATTCTTGCTGCTGTTGTTGCATACATAAAGAAAGTTCTATCCTTCTTTGGCACCAATTGGCCGACTATGCCCAAGAGAAAGGCCTCTGGTTTCTTCAGAAAGGTATATTTAAATACCTTTTTCATTTCATTATAGATCATCTCCCAGAAAGCCTTAATCTTTGGGCACGTCCACCAAAGGTGAAAGAATGTACCTTCAGTTTCTTTACATTTCCAGCATTTATTATCGGGCAAATGATAGATTTTTGCAAGCTTGACTGGTGTCATGTACCACCTGTAAATCATTTTCATAATATTCTCTCTCAAGGCATTGCATGCCGTAAATTTCATACCTATGGTCCACAACTGTTCCCAGTCAGCAAACATAATATTATGTCCAAAGTCCTGTGCCCATTTAATCATAGCAGATTTAACCGTTTCATCCTGAGTGTTCCATTTTAACAGCAAGTTATACATTCTAGAAAGTATCTTAGTTTGGGGATCTAACAGTTCTGTTTCCAATTTTGATTTTTCCACCTGGAAGCCAATTTTTTTATCCAAATTATAAACCTCTCTTATTTGATAATAATGAAGCCATTCTGGCACTTTGTCTTTTAATTTCTCAAAACTCTGCAGTTTCAATATGTCCACATATAAACCTGTTTCAAAGCAGCACCCCTGATTATCATTTCACTTCCAGTCCCAATTCAGGGTGCTCACATTAGTGTTTAAAGCCCTAAACCACTCTGGCCCCAAATATCTGAAAGACTGTCTCCCTTCCCTGCAGACCATATTGGGTGTTAAGACTGGCAGAGGGGGCTCTCTTGGTAGTTCCACAACTAAGAAGCTTGGGATGGTGGCGGCTTGGGAGAGGGCATTCTTTCTGGCAGTCCCTAAATTGTGGAGTTCCCTCCCCACATGGGTGAAACTGTTAACTTCACTATATAGTTCTTGGCAAATGCTGAAGATTCACCTCTTTACCCTGCCCAGGAAGCAAGCATTTCACTGTCTGGGATAGAGCTATGTAAAATAGATTTTGTGCCTGTAAAATAGATCTGTACAAAGCTATACTTTCATAATGGGAACAGCTGCTGTATTTATACCATTAGAATACAACCACAGCTTATTTTTAAGTATGCTATACAACAGAAACGCAAAGAAAGGGCACTTGGATTCCTGTACTTATTTGATTTACATTAGTTTTTTTCTCTTAAAAGCCGAACATGCTTAAAATTGTAAGGTCTCCTTGGTTTCTAGCAGCTGGACTATTGGAAGGCTTTAAGGTTTGTAACGTCACCCATACAAGGGAAATTCTTTTTGTAATTGGAGCCTATTCATAAATCTTGCCTGAACTGGTAGCAATGTTAAAATTATACCCTTAGCACCATCTATTGACAATGAAGAGGCTTGCAGCTTAATATTTGTACCTAATTCACATTACACTTATGGAAGCTGGATAAAGTACACATTGGTTATTTTTTATGAATTTGCAGAGTGAACCTTCTATATTAGTTAAAAGTTTATGTTCTTTCAGATGCAACACCTTTTCACTATACCTAATAAAAATGTATTGTATAAAAACCTGCCTATGCATTTGGTTAGACACAGCTCTCTTGAGAATCCAGGTCATGATGACCCTGGCTACAATCTATTATGCTTACTGTTTGGGAAAGATTCAGCAATGCTGGAGGGGTTGCCAATACAACTGGGTTGGGTTGGGTTGGGTTGGCATGACACAATTGCCACTGTGCTCTTCTTAACAGAATAAGAAACAGATTATTCTTTCTGCAAAGGGTAAAGAGCCACAACTTTATTTTGAAGGAAACCTACAGAACTAGCTTCCCTTCTCATTTTTATTTGCTTGTTTCTAGCATCATTTAAAACTCTCACTTCACAATTTTTCTAGAGACAGGTAAGCTCAAATATTTATTCCATCAACTACTATTCCTGTTTTCATTTACTGAGGGGTTATTTTGTTGGGTGGGGGTAAGTTTATGTTCCCTTTCTACAGATAATAGCAACCTGAGGGGAAACCAGACAATATACTATTCAAGAGAAACAACGCTTTTTCAAAACCAACCTTTGATATCCTCAAATATCTGAAGGGCTGTCATATAGAAGATGCAGCAAACTATTTTTTCTGCTGCTGACCCAAACTGATGGATTCAAATTACAAGGAGATTATGACTAAACAGAAGACTTGTGGTAAGAGATGCTAAGAGCTATTTGACAGTGGAACAGGCTGCCTTGGAAGGCGGTAGACTCTCCTTTATTGGAGGTTTTTAAACAGAGATTGAAAGGCCAACTGTCAGGGATTCTTTAGTTGTGATTCCTGCATTGCAGCAGGTTGCACTGGATTACCCTTGGGGGCCCCTTCCAGCTCTGAAGTTCTATGATTCTATTATATGCAGACTTGCTAAGTGCTTTATTCTCTGGATAACCCTTTTGTAATCATCTGTTTATGACAGCAAGGAAGGAAATAAAATTGTTTATACAGTCAAGCTCTGAATTGCAAGTTCTGAAAGTCTAGGCTGTAGCTGGTAGATGCAACCAGAAGCCTTACTACAATACACATAGTCAGGGCTGTGTGTTCTCTCTTGCTCTTGCTCTCTGCAAAATTCTACAGTTTTCACTAGCAAAAACCGATAATGAAATCATGGGGCGGGGCAAGAAGCTTTATCAGGCACTGAAATCCTGCCCTTGTAGTATTGTTTTTGTCCAAGTTTAAACTCTCAGAACATGTTCTTCATTACTTAGTTGGATACTGGTGGCTAAAATTAAGCCAATAGGAATTATTTTTTGGCCATGTTTTACACTCCAGCTGTTTTTATGTATTTGAGTGTTGCTGGTCAGGTTTTTTATATATATAAAAAAACTACTGTTACTTCTCTGTGAGCCATTAATCTGAGTGTGAGGAAAACATCTCTAAGTAACCCAGAACACACTGGTAATGTGTCAGTCAAAATTACTTTTGGATAAGTAAATGCTTACAAGAATGCAACTAAACATTTTAATTAAGGAATTGACCTGTGAATATACTTGTTTGGTTTAGGGTTAGGCATGTTCTCTTGTGTCGACTGTGGTCCAGAGTTGCTGAGAGCTGCCCATATGTATAAGAGTGCAGCTCTGAGAAGAAGAAAATATTTGCAGTTTACATTCTCAGATTTTACTTAATATTTTCCCCCCACACCCAAATCCACCAATTATTTATTAAAAGCTGGTTTTAAAAAGCAAACTTGATTAGCATGCCTCCTATGAACTGTGAACACCTGAAATTTGCAAACGTTAGGTCAGCTGCGTGCAATGCAGTGCTCATACTGCTTCTGTGTAAGGACAGAGGATGTGGAGCAGCAGTCTGAGGTGAACTAGTAACTAGGAGACAGGCAAGGCAACAACCACAATACAGCTCAGAAAGACTGTAGTATTCAAGATAGCTCAGTTGATAAGAGCATGAGACTCTTAATCTCAGGGTTGTGGGTTTGAGCACCACATGGGGCAAAGAGATTCTAGCATTGCAGGGGGTGGAGTAGATGATCCTTGGGGTCCCTTTCAACTCTACAATTCTGTGATTCTGTTGGGAAAAGAGGCTTGAAAGGTCCCAAGGCAAGCCTGGGTGGAGGCAGTCTGGTTCGTCAATGAAAAGGCTACTTGCTGTTTAGTGGTTCACCACATGGAGTAGCCACTCACAGATTTTAGCAGCTCCTGACATCCTGTTTATCTTCAGGGCACTAACATGGACTTGAAGGACTGAACAATGCTGAAAGAGAGGACTGCAGGCTTTAAATAAGAGCAGGGTAGATGTGTCCCTGCAAGGCTGTTTCTGTGCCTACAGCGTCACTTGAAGGAGAAAAAAGCAGGAATGGCTGCAATGTATGTACTTGAACCACTCCAATCAGGTTGAGGTGCAGGACACTCCAGTGACACTCCCATTTCTGGGCCATGCATCTATGAGGCTAGCAATTGTACAACAACAGCACCATTTTACTGCCAGGCTCCTTTGATGTGGATGTGCATCGCAAATAAGCAATGTGCAGCTGGACTATGGCAGAGTGTGGATAACATGTGTGTTAAAACACATCTGACTTTATCGCATTCACATATTTGTGTATACAGCCAAAAACCACAGATTTCAACCCAGCTATCAATGTAATGTGTTCTATGTTAGAAGTTTTTGGAAGGCTAACCACAGAGGACACAAAAGGCATTTCTAAAGTCGCACAATAAGCCATATTAATGATTTACTTACTCAGTCTCTCTCACAAAAGGTTTGTTATCACAATGGCAGGAATGACTGGAGTAAATGGAAATGGATTATATGTTCAGAGCTTTCACATAATATGCATACTTAACATTGCTGAGGAAGATCCTTTGGGGAGGCACACACTTGAGTTTCTAAAGGGCATTAACTTGTTTGAAGACTGAAGGAAGAACCAATTGAGCCAGAGCCAAGAATGGTGATGTCAGTTACTTTAGATGTGGTTTTCTGTCTGTTCCTTCCTCTGGCCATCTGCCCTTCAGATGATATATGGCCTATCAATTCTTCAAATGAAGGACCCTCCTCATTTCAGAAGCAGGAATGTACGTATTCAACCAATTTTTCTGCCTGTCTTGAAAACCAGTCCTAAAAGTGTGAGGCAGGTAAGGAGGCTCGGTCTGTTACCAGGAGTAGCGTACATTTCTTCATAATAGTTTCCTCTACCTAGTTTTGTGTGTCACAAGATCGGGCCAAAAATCTAGCTGTGCTTTTGGGTTTAATTCTATCGTGTCTATACACCAGTGGAACAGATTTCCACTTGTACAATGGGACTCTCCTCCCCTCTGCAGCCCCCTGTGCACCCTCCAAAATCTGCTTTGGAAAGTCAGTCCCCATCCAAGCAGATTTGGGGGAGTGCAGGGGATAGGAGGGGAAGTCCACTACATGAACAGGTTTGCTTGCACAATGTTGGATTTCAAATGACCTTGCAGAGTCTGAAGCAACACTTGTTTCTGAAGCCTTTTTTTTTTTTTTTTTTGGCTTGGCTTCCCACCTCTTCATACAGACCTCAAAGCATGTAGTTAGCTGCACAAAGCATCACTCTTTCTCTTATAAAAAGACCATATAAACACAGTTGTAATGGTCATAGGAGTATGAACAATGCGTATTTTATGACAGAAGCAGTGAGGGTTGATATCAGCCCTTAGCACTTGAGTGGTTCTGACCTGGCTGTAGTCTCTACACTTCTGAAGTCCAGGTAAGAGTTAAATTAACACATCTGCTGTATTAGGCATAAAGATTTTCAATAATGGAGATGCATCCTTACAGCTGCAGTCTTAGATTTGTTCGGAAGTATATCCCACTGAATTCAAAGAGACATTAAAATGTGCACAGGACTGTAGCCATGATACTTTATTTGCAAAGTGTTTGCCCTCCTAAAACAGTTTGGAAGCGTGGAAATCGGTTGATATTATTATTCCCATTTGACACAGGAAGACGTCTGCCTGAGAGACAATACCTGAACCTCTCACTGGGTCTATTTTTACGTTGCAACACGGGGCAGCTGTGCCGAGATGCCTAAACTAAAGCCTTTCTCTGTCAAATGCTGTGTTCTAGGTAGCGCTGCCCACATGATGGGGGCGCATTTAAACTTGCACTTCCCCACCCGCAGTCCAGGGCAAGACCTGCACCACGCGCTCTTTCTGCACAGATCGATCCGTAGTAGCTGCAAGCTGCCGGAGTGGCGCCTGCGGCCCACAGTCCTACAGAGCACGCGACTCTCAAACTATGACAGGGACCATGGAGTCCAATTCGGTGTCCCCCCCCCCCCTTTTTCTTTTTCACCGTTCATTTCTGACACAAAACCCAAGGTCCCGAAGTGCAGGGAGCGGGGCAAACCATGCCCTCCCTACACGGCGTTAAGATTCCTGAGGGAGAAATGACGGCGTGTTTCCTTTTATTGTTCCTGTCCTAAAGATGCTCACTGCGCGAAGCATGGCTTGCTGCCTCCTCACTTACCAAGCCTCACTTACCGCGCGGGCGTTGCTCTCCACACGCCCGTCCCTCGCCCAGAAATAAGACGCTGCCGCGGACACCCACGGCCGACGCCGAGCTCGAGCTCAGCGGAACCCCCTTGTTCGCCGCCGCCTGTCCCCGCCTTAATCCCGCCCCTCCGGTCTGGGCTGCCTGGCGGGCTAGGCCTGCGCTTGCTGCTGAGGGAACGGAGTTGAGGGCTGGGAGCAGCCATGATGGTAGGTTCCTGCGGAGCTCCCGCCGCCGCCGTGGTGAGGTCTTCTGGCCGGGGGAAGGGGCGGCCGGGGGAGAGCGGCGGGGTCGGAGGCCGGCGGGACTAACCGGTTTCCTTTCTCTCTTTCTCTCTCCGCGGTGGGTGATGCCTCGGTCTCTCTCGCCTTCGCCGCCCGCCTCCGCCCTTTTCTTCTTCGGAGCAGGAAGGCTCGGACGACGGCCCAGATTTCCTTTCCGAGGAGGACCGAGGCGTAAGTGCCGGACGCCCCTGACGGGAGGGGGCTTTCTTCCCTGGGGCTGGGGGGCGGTAGAACAGGTTTCCTTCCGGATGTGTGGGGCTCGTAGCCCCTTTCGGAGTGTGGGGCGGTGGGTGGGGAAGCGAGGGGGGTGAGGCGGCGGCGGCGGCATCATCTCCCGGGAGGCTTCGCCGCCCCCACCCGGTTCTCCTGCTCCTTCTGACCAGCTTCGGTTCCCCGAAAACTCCGCGCTGTCACGGGTGGTCTGGATGCACCATCATCCTGAGCTGACGCTGGTGAGACTTAACGGAGTTCTCCTCTCGGATTTAAAATATAATAGCGTTATCATTTTCTTCATTATTAACATCGAATCCGCTTTGCGTTCTGATTGAAACTGCCACGGCAGGCAATTGAGATATTATAACCCCCCCCCCCTTTGGTCTAGCTGCAAACACTTTTGCTGTTGCTGCAGCTACCCTGTTGATTTTATTTTATTTTTTGGTCAGCTTTGCAGAGCGACACACTTTAAACCGGTGGGTGTAGTTTGAACCTCTTGGATTGGTAGGCAGTGTGCCTTTGCTTTTGTTGAGAAATGCAGAAAGAGCTTAAAGCTATTTTTTTCAAATACTTTTTGACTAGAAAATTATTGTTTATTATATATCCCCCCCCCATCTCCCCGCAAAGAGCTCCAGGTGGTATCCAGGATTCATCCATTTCCTTGCTCATTTTGTGAATAGGCAGGGGAGCCCCAGGTTGAATTCTCTACTCAGCCATTAAACTCTTTGGTTGACCTTGGGACTTTCACCATCTCTTAGCCCAACCTAAGTCCAACACCCTGGAGTCCATAACATGGTGACTATAAGCAACCTGGTGTCCTTGAGCACTTCCATGCCCCATGCCATTCCCAATTTTTTATATTTATACTTGAGTTATATTTTTTGTTTGGGGGAGAACCTCATTTGGGTCTTTTTTGTCTGTATTGTACCGGTACTTGGTCTGGAGTATGTGTCGATGTTGGGGGAGGGGCAAGTTCTAAGCATCACCAGTTTTTCTTACATGAAATGGTCATTTGGTGTACCTACAGGCCCCAAAAGTTGAAGACTATTCAAACTGGCTTTCAAACAAAAGTAAAGAACCAGTGTCATGTGTCCATTGAGGAAAATATATAAACAATAATAAGTGGTTTAAAATGTTTTAGATAGTCGACACATACATTTTTTTTAGCAGAAAATGATCAAAAGAAACTTTTATTGGAGAAGTAAATATTAAAAAGAAATATCAGGCTATGTAACAATAGAAGCTGAAATTTTGCTGAGTACAGCAGGACCACTTAAGCTGAAGGAAACTATTCTGTCCCATAGCAGTTGACTAGCCTGACATGGGACAGCTATGGTGGGTGATTCTTGATTCTGCGTCTGTTTTCTGTCAGATACAGTTTGGGGAGTCTCATGTTTCTGTTGGTTTAATATTTGTAATCCCAAAAGTATGTGTAAAAAAACCCCCAAACTTTTAAACTGATGTTAGAAAACTTGCCAGACCATTGTTTACTTTCTTATTAATTTTATCCTTCGCTTTATTTGCTTTTAAACTTGGTGTACATTTTAAATTAGTTTTCAAATTGTTATTTAGACAAGTAAACTATAAAAAATCAATAATATATCCAGCTAAGGGTAGGACATAAAAACCTATACATATTAAATAAAAAAGCACAATCTAAAATTCTAGCAATCATATTTCTGTAGATGACATGAGGAAAGAAATCTAAAACAAGACTACATGAAATAAAATCCCACCATACTGAATAGAAATGATCAGGATCTTCCTGTCCCTTGAAGAACTGTAACTTATTTGTTAAGAAGGGAATGTATAAGAACTGGAAGAAAGGGGAAATCACAGAGGAGGAGTACACACAAGTAGTCAATAGTTGCAGGGTGAAAGTCAGGCTGGATAAAGCTCAGAATGAGCTCAGGCTTGCAAGAGAAGTTAAAAATAATAATAAAGGTTTCTTCAGCTATGTCCAAAGTAAGAGGAAGAACAAGTAAGTGGTAGGCCCTTTGCATGGGGAACACAGAGAAATGCTGTTGGGTGACAGAGAAAAGGTGGAACTGCTCAACTTTGCCTCTGTCTTCACCCAAAAGGAAAGCAAGGGAGGGAGTTGCAGCCCAAGATTAGAAAAGAGGTAGTAAGGGAATACGTAGCTACTTTAAATGAATTCAGATCCCCAGGGCCTGATGAGCTGCGTCCAAGGGTACTAAAGGAGCTTGTGGATGTAATTTCTGAGCCCTTTTTCTTCGAGAATTCTTGAAGAACAGGTGAGGTCCCTACAGACTGGAGGTGGGCAAATGTTGTCCCCATTTTGAGGTATCTGAAGAAGTGTGCATGCACACGAAAGCTTATACCCAGAACAAACTTAGTTGGTCTCTAAGGTGCTACTGGACAATTTTTTTATTTATTTCTACTGCGTCAGACCAACACGGCTACCTACCTGAATCTAGATAATTCAACAGTTGGTCTGTGAGCATTTGGAAAAGGATGCTGTGATTACTTAGACCCAGCATGGATTCTCAAAAATGTCATGCCTGACCAATCTGATTCCTTTTTTTGATGGAATTACAAACTTGGTGGATCAGGGAAATCCTGTGGACATAGTATATCTTGATTTCAGTACTGCTTTTGACAAAGTCCCTCATGATATTCTCTCAAGGAAGCTGGTAAAATGTGGGTTGAATGAGATAACTGTTAGGAGGATTTGTAGCTGGTTGACTGACCAAACCCACAGAGTACTCATTAATGGTTCTTCGTCATCCTGAAAAAAAGTGACAAGTGGGGAGCCACAGGGTTCTGTCCTGGGCCCGTTGTTCAACGTATTTATAAATGAATTGGATGAAGGAATTGAGGCAATGCTCATCAAATTTGCAGATGACACCAAACTAGGAGGTTTCAGAATTAGAATTCAAATGAGCTTGACAGATTGGAGAACTGGGCTCAAGCTGACAAAATGAATTTCAATAGAGACAAATGTAACATTCTGCACTTGGGCAGGAACCACCAGATGCACAAATATAGGCTAGGGGGTACCTGGCTTACTAGCAGTACATGTGAAAAGGATCTAGGGGTCTTGGTGGGCCACAAGCTTAATATGAGTCAATAGTGTGATGCAGCAGCAAAAAAAGCTAATGCTATTCTAGGCTGCGATCATAGAAGGAAGTTACAGATCAAGGGAAGTTATAGTATTACTCTATTCTGCCTTAATCAGACCACTCTTGGAATACTGTGTCCAATTCTGGGCACCACAATTTAAGAAGGATGTTGACAAGCTGGAACGTGTGCAGAGGGCAACCAAGATGATCAAGGGTCTGGAAACTAAGTCTTACGAGGAGCACTTGAATGAGCTGGGTATGTTTAGCCTGGAAAAGAGGAAACTGAGAGGAGATATGATAGCCATCTTCAAATATCTTAAGGGCTGCTACATGGAGAAGGGAGCATGCTTGTTTTCTCCTGCTCTTGAGGGTAGGATTCGAACCAATGGCTTCCGTTGCAAGAAAGGAGATTCTGACTAAACATTCAAAAACAGTAAGAGCTGTTCAGCAGTGGAACAGATTCCCATGAGAGGTGGTGGACTCTCCTTCCTTAGAGGTTTTTAAACAGAGGTTGGATGGCCATGTGTCATGGATGCTTTAGCTGAGATTCCTGTATTGAAGGGGTTGGACTAGATGACCCTTGGGGTCCCTTCCAACTCTTAAGATTCTACTATTCTAGTCCAACCCCCTGCAATGCAAGAATCTCAACTAATGCTTCAGGCTCACACTAATCAGCTTCTGCTCCCACATGTGCCTATGCATTTTAGCATTTTATGATAGCTGCATCTGAAATGATATTTGTGCCATGCTCTTAATTTATTTAGGATTCATGAATAACTACATCTAGTAAGATTATTTTTTTTACATGTGGATGTGAATGTTCGCAGGATTTAATTTCTGATTCAGTAATGTATGTGCCATTGAAAGTTTTAGAGACTTTGTTTTCTAAACTGGTTTGGAATCTGAAAGAACCCCCACCCCCATGCAAAATATTCTCCAAAACACTGTCTAGCAATTCATAGACCACAGGGTAGCTTAGTCATAATTTGTGTCACAGTAAATCTATTGGTCTTTAAAGTGTCATAAAACTCTTTTTAGTTTGCTGCATTCCCTTCATATTTTAGTATATGTTGGGAAGAAAAAGTGTGTGAGGTCTTTTCCAAAACTGTGATATTCTACTGTACATCACCTATGATATTCTACTGTACATCAGAGGTATCCTAGCTTTCTTAACGATCTAAATAATGGGTACATTTAAAGGTAGAATGCAAAGTTTTCGTAAGCCTGTAATAGAATTTTGTAACATACATTTTTCCCACCTGCATCCATCTCCATGTAATGCATGAAATGTACTGACAAGGGCTTTTAGCTATATTTCAGATTCCACCTTTTCTTCACCTTTCTTTTAATGCAGGCTTTATTCTAGGTTGCTCTGAACAACTGCTGGATAGGCCAGTGATATCACTCTATTATTCTAGAATCTTCTAACAAATTTACTGTAGCATCAGGGACTGCCCCCTCTGCTCATTTTGCTCGCCAACCCCATTCTCTGCCCTTTACATCTGATCAACCCCCTCTCCCTTTGCACCTTTCCAAATCTACCCGTCACCAACCCCCAACTCCCCCTTAACCTTTACAAACCCATCTTCTCCAAGCTGTGCAGCCCCCTTCCCTCATCTTGCACCTCGTCCAAACCGCAGCCTGGGCAAGCCACCGAGAAACAGTCAGGGCAGAAAGGGGCAGCTTTACAGCCACTGTCTTGCTCCACTGCCACTTCCCTCTTCTTCAGCTTCCAACGCGGCAGAAGCTGAAATGGTGTTGTCAGTGTGAGGGGGGTAGCGGCAGCAGAGCAGGATGATTGCTGTGGAGCTGTCCTGGCTGTTCTTCTATGGCTTGCCCAAGTCACTTGCTCACCTGCCTTCCCATCTGCCTGGGCCACCCACCTGCTGTTCTCTTGACAAGCTGCAGTTGGCATAGCTGCCACTTGGCAGCCATGCCAACTGCAGCATGATGACATTCTTACTATCTTATTAAATAGTTAATTACATAGCCTTTTGTAGTCTACAGTCTACTTCTTCAGGAGCATGGGATGTTTGTCTACCAAACCATTCACAAGGTCAGGTTTGTCATAACAAAATGATCCTAGAATATTTTGTACAGGGAATATCTGCTTGCATAAATATTGCTTCATGTGAACTGTGTTTTTAATGACTAGCCAGCTTTTTAAGGAGCAATTACCTCAGCTGAAACAACAATTTATTTAGTTGCTACAGACACTGGAATTGCCTTGGAAATGTGGCAGTTCTGTGTTGTTGGCCCAGTTTCTTTGCTCTTCTGGAGAGCTTCATGTGGATGCAAAACTGGTTCTGTAAACTAGCCCAAAGTGAGAACTTCTGCAGCATTATAAGCATTTCTTGGGAAATTTCTAGTTTATTATTTTACGCGGAACTTCTTCCCTAAGGGAGTCAGGCAAACTTGCACAACTGTTCATAATTATTATAAATAGTTTTCCCTACCCCACCCTCATATTGCAGGGTTAATTTGGACAGTGAAGTAACATTTGAAACATAGCTTTTCTTTTAATTTACTATTTTAGTTTTTCTTTCTTACTCAACCTATCATGCTGGTAAGAATCCTTTGACTTGCCAAGTTTTGAGAGTGGCACATACAAGAATAAAAGTAGCAAGTGCTTAGCTGTCAACTTTTCCCTTTTCTTGCGAGGAATCCTATTCGGAATAAGGGATTTCCCTTAAAAAAAGGGAAATGTTGACAGCTGTGCAAGTGTAACTTTATAAACAAAGCTCTTTTATTTAAAAAAATCATTGTTCTCTATGAACATTTAAAGACCTGTTTGTAAGCAGCATAGCCCAAGTTCTGTTAGTTTTTTCTAACCAAGTAAATAATGGCTAGGCTTTATAAGTCTTATTCTCAGTTTTAAACTTGCAAACCTTCACTGTTTTGTCTGGTTTAGTTGCTGCATCCTATTTCCTTGCTCTAATTCCAAGACTACCATGCACTATTATTTTTACCAGTTTGATAAGAGGGCATCATATGAATACAGAAAATTGGGTTCTTATAGTCCCAAATTGCCATTCGGCTGATTTGTTTAAAAGTGGAACGTTTTGATATAAAGTGTGAACATCTTAGATGCTAGGAATACAGCTATGTCAGTGACCATAGTGCTATCAAATTCAACATATATGTAAGTGGACAATTGGCAAGAAAATCAAACACGGTAATTTCTGACTTCAGACAAGGAAATGTCCCCAAAACAAGGGAGTTGGTTTAAAAAAAAAGTTTAAAGGGAAAGTGAAGAGGGTAAAATATATCTAGAATGCATGTGGGGGTTGTTCGAAACCACAATATTAGAAGCTGCAGCAGATCATGAAAGGTACAATCAGGGCTAAGAGATGCCAGTGTGGTTAACAAGCAGAGCCAGTGAAGCTTTTAAAGGCAAGAAAGCTTTCTCCAGATAGTGTCTTGTTTAATTGAGGAAAACAGAAAGTATCACAAACGTTAGCAAAAGAAGTGTAAGCAGGGTGGAAAAATGTATCTGAGGAGGACATTATATTTTTAGCAAAGAACAACAAGAATGTCTGTTCCATGGAAACTGGTGGAAAGTATTATTATAGATGGGTTATAGCTTAGCATATAGAAGAACCAATGTTGTAGAAATAGAACCAGCATGCCTTCTTCAAGGTTAGTCATGTCTCATTAACCTTTTAGAATTATTTAAGTGTCAATAAGCAAATAGATAAAGGTGACCCAGCCAACATGGTGTACTTATACTTTTAAAAAGCTTTTGATAATGTTGGTTACCAAAGACTCCTGCGTTACTTTAGTAGTTGTGGAATAAGAGGAAAGACCCTCTTATGGGTCAGAAGCATGCTTCTGGGTATTACCAGTGAGGAAGCTGTGACATTCAGGTCCTATTCACAGTCTTTCCATAGGCATCTGTTGCCACTGTGAGAACAGGATGATGAATTAGATGTACATTTGGTCTGACCTAGCAAGGCTGCTCTTGTTATTCTTTAAAAATACCTACCAATGTTGCTAACAGTTTTGCATAATTGAATTCTTTCTGATCTTTTCCCGTTATATTCCCTAATACAGGCTTTTCTCAATTTCCACTTGACTTCTAGTCTGTTTCTGCAAGTCATGTTTGTGTTTCAGCTTTTCCTTCTGTATTGCTAGACCATCCGTTGAGTCACTTTTCTTTGGAAAGAGGTTTCAAACTCCATATGGTGAACTGAGTGCATTGTTCTTAAGTCAGTACTCAGAAGGACAATAAGTTACTCCCTAACAGTTCACTAAGTTCCTTCAACTTTCAGTTTGTTCTCTATGCTGATTAGAAAGTGTTTCACTTAAGGAGAATTAAGACTTCAAAGAAGGACCATGGGGTATGCTTACAGAATTTTTGATTAGACTGTGGCCTGCTATTTAACTTTTATTTTGTATCTCTGTGTGTTTGCATACAGTGATGTGGGTTTTCTGGGAAGCTGCAATTTGGGGAAAATCCTATGTGAATTTAAGTAATTTGTACCAGAAAAGAATTTTGCATTGGAAAAATGTCTTAACGCTCTAGGCAGGGTGGGCCAACATGCAGCCCTCTACACCTTTTTCGGGTGTCTTTGAGCAACATTTGATGCCACCCGCCCCCAGCCCTCCTGTTGTCTTCCCAAAGCCAAGTAAGCAAGGTGCTGGGCTTTGGGAAGGAGGCAGGAGGGTTCTGATATAGTCCTAGATTCCTCCCATCTCCTTCCTAAAGTCTAGTTAGCACTTTCACAGCTTCCCCCCAACCCTGTGCAACAAGGCAGTGTATGGCCCACAAGTTCCGTGTCAAAGAACTCTTGTGGCCCACTTGGTGTGAAAAGTTGGACTGCCTTACTCTATGGAGAGTGATCCAATTTAGCATGTTTAGTTAGCTTTCTTTACCAAAATTCACACAAGCACTTTGAAACTCCCAAGCTTGTCTAATGTTGTGTTTGAACAGGGCCGTCTTAACCATTGCCACTAGGGGTGCATGGCACCTGGGCGCCGGGCTCTCAGGGGTGCCAAGCTGAGAGTCCATGGCCGAGCGTTGAAGTCTGGGGAAGGGCCACCGACAGCCGAGTGGAGCAGAGCCCGTTGGAGCGCTGTGGGCTCTTCTGCTGCGGGCGGCTCTTCCCCAGACTCCCAACACTCGCCCCTGAACTCGCGCCAAGCCGCCTACAGCAGAAGAGCCCACGGCACTCCGACAGGCTGTTGGTTCTTGCCCCAGCTGCATGGCAGCTAATTGTTTCAGGATCGTGCTCAGACCCCAGTGCCGCCCAACATGGGGTGCCAACGCAGTATGACGGGGAATGCAAGCGGCAGTGGAGGAAATATCTCCGGACAGGATCTGCCACGTGCCGACAGTGCTGACGGCAGCAACAAAACCCGACGAATAGGAGCATGTGGATTAACTGGGCCATTAAGAGAGCCAGTGTGGTGTAGTGGTTAAGAGTGGTAGTCTCGTAATCTGGGGAACCGGGTTCGTGTCTCCGCTCCTCCACATGCAGCTGCTGGGTGACCTTGGGCCAGTCACACTTCTCTGGAGTCCCTCAGCCCCACTCACCTCACAGAGTGTTTGTTGTGGGGGAGGAAGGGAAAGGAGAATGTTAGCCGCTTTGAGACTCCTTAGGGTAGTGATAAAGCGGGATATCAAATCCAAACTCCTCTTCCTCCTCTTCTTCTTCTTCTTCTTCTTCTTCTTCTATATAAATTCAGCACTGTAGCATGCAACATGGGCTGAACTAGTGGCATAGGATACCAGAGAAGCTTCCTTTGTTGCTGTAAGTGGGAGAAATAGGTGCTTTAAAGGTTTTCTTTTTTTAATCATTCCAGACCAAAAGTATTTTAGCAGTTGGTCTTGAGAACGTATTGAGTGATGCAGACAAGAGTTCTGGAGTATAAATGTTGCTCAAGATTCAGTGTTTGAACAAACATTGCTGTTTCACTTAGGTTCTCTTGAGGATAGAGAACTGCTCATTAGGGTGGGGCTTCCTGTTGCTAACAGCCTGGTTCGAAACTCCGAAGTAAGTCCTACTGAATGCAGTGGGACTGGGAAATACTGTTTAGGATTTCAGCCTTTGGAAGTCTTTTTCTGTGTCTTACGTGTTTCCACACATACACATCTGCAGCTCCGCCCCAGAACCTTTGTTTTAAAAGTCCAGTTACAGTGCTCTGTAGAAACAGGTTAATGCAGGGTACTTATCCTTGCAGATGACAAAAGTGCTGTCATTACATTGTGCTTTAACTGAGCTGCTGCAATATTAAAACTTTTCTTATATGATCTGGTGCTGCATGAGAAGCAGAAAAAAATTGGACTGGAATCTTACTTTCTGACCCAAAGGCAAAGCCCACACATTATAAAATGTCAAGTTTGATTTATGCATGGAAACTATTTTGGAAGAAAAGAAAACGTGGGCTCTTACTGAAAGGTCTGGACCAGGGATGCAGTTTTCAACACAATTAGTGCAAAGCTTTATGTGGTAACTTTTAAAAAGGAGGTTCTTATGGTTATGTAAATTTGAGTGTGCATTTCTTTCAAAAAGAAGCAAGGCTCTAATGTTTAGTTCATATGTTTTATTTTTTCTGGGAATGTGATTAGGGAACTGCTGGGAATGTATAGATGAGTAGTGTTATTCTTCCTTAGGATGTTTGGTGCAAGTGCTAAAGGAGGCAGCTGCATAAAGATGGGTAGATGGGTGAGGCCTTTAAGTTTCTAGAGCAGACCGGCTCACCAGAAGCCCCATGAGTTTATTATCACCACCTCCCTGACTACTTAAAATTCCAGCGGAGAAACAAGCACACACGGTTTATGACCCTTTCCAATTATTAATTAAATTTATTACCTGCCCTTCACAAGCAGGTCCCAGTGCAGGTTACAACAGTTTAAAATTAATTATTTAAAAGAGGTAAAACAAATTACAGTTATGGGGATAGGGTGGATCCTGAAAAACACCCACATCTCAGGTGTCAAAAGTCATGGTAAAGCCTTCAGCTTCATTTATCGGACCGTCTAAGCCCCTTTTCCAGGATAAATCCACTGCAGCATGAAAACTAATGTGGCTGGCCAAGAATGAGTTTTAAAGGGTGTTTTGGAAAGCATTTTCCCTACAGTTCTAAGGTTAATGCAGCAATATGGCCCTCTTAGGTTAAGAAATGTAAAAATTGCCGTTGGGAGTAATTTGTCCGCTCTAGAGAGTTGGTAAACCATGGAGGATTGTGCATTAATGTTTATCTCTTTTCAACTAGTTGCTATATGTATTGTTCATATACTTCATTGATGGGGAACATCAGCCCTCCAGCTTCTATCTGTCATTCAGAACTTTTCCCTGGACCGCACCCCTCACCAGCCCTACTTTGCTCCCTCCTTGAGTGTTTTTGCTTGGTTGGGATATGTCCTTGAACTCCATTCAGGGTTTTACTTGCCTAGATGGAGGATGTGAGAGTGCATATAAAAACTAGCCTATGATAAAACTCTAAAATTCACATTTGATGCTCTGCCAACATTTGGCTCTCTGCCCTTTTTTTTAAAAAAACCAAACCTCTTGGAATTCAGCATAGGTAAATTGCTTGAGTGCCTACCATATTGTTTAAATGGGACTTTAGTAACATTCTGAATAGGATTGCATTCTATGTTGGCTTACTAAAGCTAAAAAGAAAATAAATGGAGAGTGTTTAGTTAGTTATATATTACACTAATTTCACCTAGTCTATGACTTCTAATGTTCTTGAAGCTACCAGCATGAGTTTGACCAAACTGCGGGAGGCAGTGGAAGACAGGAGTGCCTGGCGTGCCCTGGTCTATGGGGTCACGAAGAGTCAGACCCGACTAAACAACAACAACAAATGATTTACAATGTTTCCTTTTGTTGTAATATTTCTAAAACTAAAGGGCATACAAAACTATAATCAGAACTTCTGTTAATCTTGTTTTATGGCTTTAAATAAACGTGAACTCCTTTTTTTCTTTAGCTTAGAGCAGTCACTGTAGATCTGCAAACTGATGCTGCCTTGCAAGTGGATATTTCTGATGCCCTTAGTGAAAGGGACAAAGTGAAGTTTACCGTCCATACAAAGGTAAAACCAGCTTGAGGTCTAGGTATTTTACTTCTGTTCGATGAATTTTTTTAAAATAAAACTATCAACAGACAAAATAATAGATTCTCATTCAAGGCCACAATCACATTTATTAGATATCAGTTCTCTTGGTTTCAGTAGGACCAAATCACATAAAAATGTTTAGAATTAGGATGAAAAACACACTTGTTGTCTGTCAAAAATTCTAGCTCTATATGTGGTGTACTGTGCGTGTATAAGATACACACACATACAATCATGTATGTGAAAATATTGATTTGATTGGTTGTGGTTTTTTTTAAAATATAGTGTTTCAAGTAGTCCAACATGCTGTTAGAAAAGCATGTTTTCTATTGTCCTTAGTTTCATCTATTGTGTCTGAGGCGCACAATTTAGTGTTTAATTTTTTGCAGTAAATCTAAGTGATTGAATTTTTAGCTTGCGCCATTTACTACTTCCTTTCTTATTTTTTGTTGTTGTTTTGCAGAGTTCTTTACCAAATTTTAAACAAAATGAATTTTCAGTTGTCCGACAACATGAAGAGTTTATTTGGCTTCATGATTCCTTTGTGGAGAATGAAGATTATGCAGGCTACATTGTAAGTGCTTATTTTCCAAAGAATTGTAAGTAGAGAAGCACTAGCTTTTAAAGTGAATCATGAAATTCTTTACAACTTTAAGGAACTTGCATATTCGTGGGAAACTAATGCCCACAGCAGCAAAATTGATATACTCTGTCATGTAGGACAGAGCAGGGCACCCTCTAAAACAGCTGAGTTATTCTTTGGAGTAGTAGTTAATTGATGAACCATTGCTCCAGCACCTGGAAGAGCAGGACTGCTCTAGTGGCCCTTATACCTCTTCTTAGGAGGATGTTGGTGCCTTGATCTCTCATTCAAAGCTTCTTGCTTGGAATGGTTGCTTCGCTAGAATAGCTACATAATAACACTGATAGTGGGTGACATCTAAGTGCAGGAGGCCGTATATGTCAGTGCACTAGGGGCTGGGGGGTCTCCTGCGGCCTAGCATTTGACCTTTGTGCTGCTGCTGCTGCACAGCAAAGCATTCAGCTAATTTTCTTGAGGTTTATATATTGTGTAACTTATGGTCTCATCAATTTTACTTTGTAGAAAAATTGCTGAGGATTATGAATTGTTTATGTATAGATTTGGCATTGTGTTTGAATGTTGTGGTTTGTCACTGGTAAGTGATTAGGACTTAAAGTGCAGTGACTTTTTAAAAGTTACTTGTCTGTGGTATAGACTTTCCAGTAATCCTGTCTGATTTTTGTTGGAATACTTCTAAATAAATTCAGAACTGCCAAGAAGAATAATTTCTATTGAAAAGCTCTCTGTACTAAGGTATGTGAACGTGTGATGTGATGCCTAGCTGTTCTAAAACTTTATACTGACCATTTTGGGTTTTAATGCTTTGTTAAACATTAAAAGTGCTTTTGTTAAACATTAAAAGTAATATTAGGAACTAAATCTAACCTTAAGAAGCCCACTAATTAGAATAGGTGAATCAAGCGCAGCAGCTTTAAATATAGTACAAGCAAATAATTACATTTTTAAAATAACACTTCACATCTATACGCACAGCTAACTCTATCATGAGGCAACATTTTCCCCCAACAACTTTGGTAGCATGGAGTGTGAAGCAATTAGACTTTACTGTCCAGGACTATTTATATTGTCCTTACTTGAATGGACAATATGTCCATCTTCTTTGATACATACCTGAAAGAGGTTTTTAGGATTCGCTCAATTTTTTGATGTTAAATTATAGAATCACAGAATTGTAGAGTTGGAAGGCACTGCGAGGGTAATCTAGTCCAACCTGCTGCAGAGCAGGAACCTTTGCCCAACATGGGACTCAAATCCACAATCTTGAGATCAAGAGTCTTGTACTTTACCAACTGAGCTGTTACGTATTATATGAGGATACATATCTTCTTTGTGTGTGAAATATCTTTCTTGTCTGTTCATTGGGGAATTATAAGGTTAACTTGTGAAACCTGGAACTGCCCCTGGGGTTCAATTGGGAAGACGGAATTTCATTACTGAAGAGAAGTTTGGCACATCTCTTGTCTAAGGGGCTCCATAACTACCTATAGCCTAGTGGGAGGGGCCTGTCAAAGGCAGAAGGAGTCTGTATCTGCAGGTAGCCAGTCTGGTGGCATTTTATCTGGTGGCTTTAAAGGGGAAGGGTAGGCTGGAGCAGAAGGATATACTCTGTTTTAGCTAGGAACTCCTTCCACTTAAATGGCATGAGACCTAGGAAGGTGGCTGTCACATGGAGAAATATTTGTATCCAGGTTCATAAGCAGCTTATTGTATCTTGGTTCAGAAAGTTTTTGCTTTGACAAGAATTCAGAAGTACATTCTGATGTACTCATTTGACAGATTCCACCAGCACCACCAAGGCCTGATTTTGATGCCTCAAGAGAGAAATTACAGAAGCTTGGTGAAGGAGAAGGATCGATGACTAAGGAAGAATTCACCAAGATGAAGCAAGAACTAGAAGCGTATGTGTATATTTTAGTACTTCCTGTACTTTCAGCTTTCTAGTACTTTTTTGTCACTTCCACTGTAAGAAGCAGAGTTGAGCAATGACCCCCAAGCAAGTAACTAGTGAATTATCATGATGAAAAGTGTACATGTAATGGCCAAAATGGTGAGAAACGTGGCGTGGAAGGTTGGGTGAGGAGATACTCAATGCGAGAGAATCTACATTTCTTTTTTTAAAAAAGAATGTAATCACATTTTGAATCCTATACTAGCTTGGATGAATTTGATGCAGTGTTTTAAGCCTTGAAACAATTCTGAGCGGAAATATTTATTTATAAACTTATTTTCAACATTTGCATGGCAAATGTTTACAAGGGCCAAAGGAAGTATATCAAAGCAGGGGAAAGCAGGGACCTCAGCAAATAATAGGTGGTAGAGACATGAAGAAAGGACTGGGGCATAAAATACATTCACAGCTCAGAAACACTGTTATATTATTGCCAGAACTGAAATACAGAGGCAAGAGAGGTTTTAGAGGTCTGAGGGATGTGAATTATGGCTATAGAGTTGTGAAGCCTAGAGTGTAGACCTTGAAAGCGCAATTCTACTTCTTTTGTGGCTCCCATTGTAATGGCAACATCGTGATCTAGCAACATGGGCCAAAAAAAATGGGTGGGTACTAAATACAACGTACTGCATTGTGCTTGAAAGTCAACAGTCTGTTGTAAGTTACTGGCTGAAATGTTTTGTACTTAATGTAGAAATTCTACTTCTATAATTGTACCTCTGCTGTTGGTTTGTTTTTAAATATTTAGTGAGTATTTGGCAATCTTCAAGAAGACCGTAGCCATGCATGAAGTCTTCTTGTGTCGTGTAGCAGCTCATCCCATTTTGAGAAAAGACTTAAATTTCCATGTCTTCTTGGAATATAATCAGGATGTGAGTATATTTCATTCGTTGGAGCAATTTACGACAGTTTGTGTGTCATAAGATTTATAAATAAGTTTATCTTATTTTGAAATAAGATAAAGAACAAAGGTCCCCTTATTTTCAAATACAATGTGAGAAACTAATGGATAAATAGGCAGGAAGTATTGTTTAAAGATAGAATTAAGCATGTATATAACAAATCCAGCTGAGGAAACATCAGCATAGTTTCTGTAACAAGCCTTGCCTTTCTAAACCTTTAGAATTTCTAAGTATGTCATCTTGATGAGGTGATCTAACTCGGATTTCCTAAAACCTTTTGACAGAGTCCTTTATCAAAAGCTAAACTTTCTCATAGAATAAGGGGACAGGTCTTCTTATGAAGTGGAAATTGGTTAAAGAGCAGGAAGCACAGGGTAGGAATAGATGAACAATTATCCCAATGGAAGAAATTAAGGAGTAGGATTCCCCCAAAGATACAAATTGTGGGGTGCTATTTGACTTGCTCATGGTTGATCTCGAGTCAAAAGCAAGTCCTGAGGCAGATGTGTTTTCAAGCAACAGCAAGTTGCTCAGGATAGCTTAAGGGGACCATGGAAATCTCCAAAAGAATCTTCTGCAATTGGGTGAATGAGAAGCAAAATTATTTATTTATTTATTTATTTATTTATTTATTTATTTATTTATTTCATTTAGATAGCACCCTTAATCCAAAGATAATAGGCTGCTTCACAGCATAAAAATACAAAAGAACAGAAAATACATAATAAAATCAAGAACAAACCAAGAAGCCCCCTTCCACAAACACATTTAAAATGACATACAATATAACTGGGATTCATTCATTGTAAAATGATGCAGACCGGGACAAAAATCTTAATTTCACGTATGCAGTGATGGGGTTCTGAACTGGCTGTGACATTACAGGACAGATCTTGCTCGTGATGGATAGCTCAGTGAAAAGCTGACTTGGTGTGATAGCAATGAAAAAGGTACAAGTTGGGGGTCAGACACCTCAGTCTGAAACCCTAGAGCAGTGTTTCCCAACCTTTTTTGGGCAAAGGCACACTTGTTTCATGAAAAAAATCTCGAGGCACACCACCATTACAGCCCCGTGACGTCAGCGCGCAGCGTCACGCCGGGAGGGACATGAATTGCTAGCAAATTACATAATCACCTCCTTGAGGGCTGGCTCATCTTCTCTGAAGGCAGAACCCCATTAATTAACAGCACAGACTCACACCATAGCCAAGACGAGGGGGGAAAACCTCAGTCATGCACAGTCATGCACATGTGGGGGCTAAATGAGGACGAAGACCGGGCAGAGAGCAGGGTTCAAATCACCCCACCTGGCCAGGACAATCCCTGGGTGCTCCCTTGGGCCACTCGCCTGACCCACCTCGCAGGGCTGTTGTTGCGAGGATAACACGGGGAGAACCACGCGCGCCCCCGGGAGCTCCTTGGAGGAGAAAGCGGGCGATGAATGTAATGCACGAAATATATGAGAGGCGACCAGGTTTTGCAGGTGAGGGGCCCCCGCCAGCCTCCGCTTCCAACACCCGGCACAACGACGCCGAAGTTTCCCCCCGGGCTCGGCTCGGGGAGCAGCGCTGCTCCCCCCCCCGGCTCCCCTTCGCCCTCCCGGCTCTCTCTGCCGCCCACTGGGGACCCCCCTCACCTGCCAAGTCCGGAGCGCCGGTGAAAGTTGCATGCATGCATGCAGGGCGCCGCGTTGCCATTGCATTGCACTGCACTCCATGCAACGCCTGCACGCATGCATTGCCTTGCACGCCCGCCAAGGGGTCTCCCCGCGGTCTGATGCGTCCCCTCCGGCGCGGATGCAGCATTGCAAAAATAAAAAACCCCCGACGCAGCCCTACCTGGGGGGCAGCCTCCGCCTCCGCCGCTCCGCCTCCGCGGGGATCCCCGGGCTCCATCCTGCCGCCCGATCTCCGGGGGGCGCAGGCAGGCTGCGCGGGGTCTGCGCGGAAGAGCCCCTGCCCGCCCGGCCGCCGCCGCTGCGCTCATTCCATGGCCGGGAGAAGAGCGCTTCAAACAAAACGCCCGGCCCGCCAGGCCACGCTGGGAAACGTAGTTCGCGCACCCCGCGCCGGCGCGGAGCCCAAGGGCAAGGGGACTACGGATCCCGGCAGCCCCCGCGCCGGGGACGGAGGGGGAGAGGCCGGGTGCAGGAATGGAGGGACGGGTGGGCGAGCGAGTGAGTGAGTGGCAGCCGCCAAGCCTTGGCTGAGAGCCAGGAAGGGCCTCCCCGGAGGAGGAGGAGGAGGGAGGCGCAGAGCGGGAGGGAGGGAGGGAACCCCAGGGGTCATCTAGTGACGGCGCCCCAATCGAAAATTTGACTTTAAAAAAAAAAACTTTCAATTTTTTAATTTTTCCCGCGGCACACCAGGCAACATCTCGCGGCACACTAGTGTGCCGCGGAACAGTGGTTGGGAAACACTGCCCTAGAGAGCCACTGCCAGTCAATATAGACCAGTGGTTCCCAGCCTTTTTTGGGAACCACTGGTCTATATTCCCCATGTTGGGACCATGGATATAGACCAGAGTTGGTCAACCTTATTATACCTACTGCCCACTAATGCATCTTTCTTGATGGTAAAATTTCCTTACCACCCACCAGTGCTCAATGGCAGGAGGATTCAGCTTGTGCCATAGAAACCCCCACCGCCCACCTAGAATCCTGAAACGCCCGCTAGTGGGCAGTAGGGACCAGGTTGACAACCCCTGTTCTAGACAATCCTGAACTACCGTATTTTTCGCCCCATAGGGCGCACCTAGTTTTTTTGGGGGGGAAATAAAGAAAAAAAAATTATTTCCCCCCAGGCGTGGGGCTGGCGCGGGGGAAGCCTGAGCTTCCCCTGACCCCAGCCCCCAGAACAGCGTGCTATCCGCAAGCCTAGGGAGCCCGGCAAGAAGTTGCGCCGGTCTCCCCAGGCTTGCGGAGAGCTGTGCGAAGCCCGGGCGCGCTCTTCAGTGCGCCCCAGGCTTTGGAATGCAGGCAGCTCTGCGCAACCCTTGGGAGACCGGCGCAACTTCGCGCCAGTCTCCCAAGGGTTGCGTAGAGCTTCCTGAAGCCTGCATTTGCCCCATAGGACGCACACACATTTCCCCTTCATTTTTGGAAGGGAAAAAGTGCGTCCTATAGGGCGAAAAATACGGTAGATGAACCAATGGACTGATATTCCTAACTGATTGGCAGTAGATTTAGGACAGAAATTTTATAAGAAGCATAATTAAATTAGCTGCCAACAACAAGTAACAGGATTTAATCCAAGTTTATCCCACTGATCTGTATGTAGAATTACTTTTATATTACATTTTGACTTTCTGAAAACAAAAGTTGCTTGGACTAAGTATTTTATTTTTAAAAAAAATACTTTTGTGGCAGACAACCATAAAATAGATTCAGGATAACATAAAATTAGAACAGATGCAAGAATGCTGAAGAAAGGAGACACAGTAACCAGATGTTGTGTATTTCTGTTTTCCAGTTGAGTGTCCGTGGGAAAAATAAGAAGGAGAAACTTGAAGACTTCTTCAAAAACATGGTTAAGTCTGCAGATGGTGTGATCGTTTCTGGAGTAAAGGTGATTCCTATTTAGCCATTTAATATATTTGTACCTCCTTTGTGAATATTCTACAGATTTGCCAATGGGCATGTGGCAAGATACCAACATAAGAAAAGCACTGCTGGATCAAGCCAAAGGCTGTCTAGTCCCACATCATGCTCTCATAGTAGCCAGCCAGATGCAGGACATGAGAGCAGCCGCACTGTCCCTCTCATGCTCTTCAGTAATTTGTATTCAGAGGCATACCGTCTCAGATACTAGTAGTACACAGTCATCGTGACTAGTAGCCAATAAGTGAGCTCAATAAGTTTCCATAGATTATTTGTATTCCATGTAACAGTAATATTACAGAACATCTCCATTTTTAAAAAGTGGCAGGTTTTAGTCATATTGTGAGCATGTTGAAAAACATTTATGAAGGCTGTTGTGGGAGTTAGAGGGGACATTGCTCAGGAGTGGTGAGCTTGGGCAGTGTTGGATCATTGTAGCTCTCCAGAAGGAATATGCAGTTGCAATTTTTCAGGAGTAGAAATTGCAGGCTGGTTCTTAACTGGTTTTGCCTTCTAGAGAGCTTCTTTCTCCATGCAATTGATCTATCCGTTAAATGCTTGCCAAGGAAATAACCTCAGTTTATAATTTCCTTGTCTTATACTTGCAACTAAAATAATATATGATTACAAAACTCACACATAATACGGTAGTTACAGCATTGAGTTTCCCATACTGGAATTGAAACTTCAGGGATTTGCATGCCGAAATGTGGTATCCAAATGGCTGTGTTTGGAATGTGGACCCTCACCTTCTGAAAAGTTCATGGACTATCATAGTGCCAGTGATTAAAAATATTACCTTTAGGAGTTTCTATCCACCACCATTTCAGTATTGATGAGTTCTGAAAAAAAAAGGCTTCTCTGCTATGTTGAATATTGATCGAGTGCCATAGTATTCAGGTGAAGGCATTTCTTACACTCTTTACATATCTCTAGCTTCCAGGAAGTACATGGAGAATTTTACTGATGCATTTTAACTTCTTATACCATTCCCATGGTGACCCATCAGACATGAAGAGACAACTGAATAAATTTTTTAGTGTGTAGATACTTTTGATACTGAACCTGGCAAGTTTTAAAAACTATTATTGGCCAATGGTTCCACATGCCTGATAAAGTAACTCTTAGAGTTACTTCCAAGCTCTACTTCCCCAGGCCTTCTGCAAATCCCCTTCCCAGGGAGAGTTGCCTAGTGCTAAATCTGATGCCTCTTTTGCCAAGAGAATATTTTTTCTTCCCCTTTACCCAAGCTTTCCAGCATGTAAACTAATTTCAGACAGATTATTTTTATTGGTCTTGTCTCATAGCTACCACGATGGAATGTCTTCCTTCCTTTTGCCCTTTTAAGTCCTGCAGTGAACTACCGGCCACCTTGTTGCTCTTTCTGTCCTGGGGCTTCCTCATTTGTTTGTTGAAGACAGTTCTATTTTGCTGTAGGCAAGGATGCCAATGGGTAACTGCATCCTTGAAAAATGATTCTGTATTGCTACGCAGGATGTAGATGACTTCTTTGAACATGAAAGAACATTCCTCGTAGAGTACCACAACCGTGTCAAGGATTCCTCTATGAAGTCTGATAAAATGACAAGATCCCACAAAAGTAAGTATGGTTTTCTTGGGACAGAAGCCATGTTGTATGGATGACACATTTCAAAGAAACCTGGTTTTGGACCTTGGTATAAATGATGCAAAATTGCATAAATCTGTTTATAGGTTGCATATTGATAGGAGTGTTCTAGCGTTCTAGAATATTTGTGCAAGCAAAAGAACATTTGGGATAACAGAGAAATATTAATGACTTGGTGATGAGAGAAATAGATAGGAAGTAAGACCAGATGTTGAAGGATATGGACAGAAGTCTGTTCCCTCTTATCTTTTTGGCACTTCCCCCACCCCTGCAGTGCAGAGTTTCCACAAGCACATTCCTAAGCCATAGTTTGTTTAGTTTAACTGCGGTTTGTTTGAATTTCCAAATGCACCCGAACCATGATTTGAAGCAGGCTGATGACACTTGGCTTGCGCTAATCATGGTTTATTATGCGTCATGAGCCAACATTAGGCAAAACAAGCCACGGTTACTTTTCACATCTGCAAGACTGATCCTTGTTTGTTCAACGAAACCCATAGTTAAAACAAATCATGACTTGTTGCATGTGAATGAGGCCAGGCTGCAGTTTCCCTCAAATCCACGCATTTGGGAGTTCCAGAAACTCTTGGGCTTTAAAATGGATCACTCCTGTTTATTGGGTAACTTTTAAACAGCATTATTAAATTAATTAAGGTAGGATCCCCAGGATTCCAAATGGTATGCTTAACTCTTACAATCAAATTTCATTCTAGCAGTGGTTTGCAAATGTGTGATTTGCAAATATGGCAAAGCTTAAGCAATATGACATTTATTTAGTTCCACGTCTAGTACTGTATACAGTATTGATTTGCAGACTTGGGCCCTGCAAATACTGGAAAGTAAGCTGGAGTATAGTACATTGTGTGATGTTAATGTGTTTTGGAATCCTTTTGTGGCATAATGAAACAATTGGAGTGCTTTTTCTTTTCCAGATGTTGCAGATGACTGCAATAGAATCGGCTCTTCATTGTATACATTGGGAACACAAGATTCCACAGATATATGCAAGTAAGTATTTTTTAAAAATGATGAAACGTGGACTCTGAACAGGATTTTGTAAAGTTATGTCTACCTAATATTAGTGGTACTTAATTCTTGTTTTTCAAGGATGGCATCTGGTTGTTTGGTTTCCTGCACACATGGTGTTTTACCTCCTTTAATGTGGTGACTGTTGGGAATAGAAATAACTTTTTAATGTAGCAGGGAATTGTGGCAGGATGTTACTGTGTTTGCTTTCCTCAGAATAACAACTTAAAAGTATCATCTCAATAGTGCAGCTGCTTAACTGAGGTCAGTGGCATTTGAGAGAAATAAAGGTAGTGATGTTAAATTCTCAAGAATAATCTTTTGGAGAATATTCTTGAGAATATTCTCATTTAAAATATTCTTGAGAATATTCTCATTTAAAATAGCAGAATATTCATTTTAATGCATTGAAAATGATATAATTTTAATGCATTGAGAATGATATAATTAGTTAATATACATGTTTATTCATGGGTAAATTTGTTCAGATGGCAACCAAAAACTGTACAGATACTTTTATTCAATGGGGGCAGTGCAGGGAATTCACATTCTTTGATTTTTTGCACCAAACTTGAAATTGAAAATTTAAATCAAATTTAAATCAAGGCCACCTCACATGCTGTTACACATAATTGTATAGGCCTAGGTACTTTAAGTGTATAAAGCATTAAAGCTACTTTCTGTAAAAAAAAAAACCACACTGTATGGCCAAAAATGTTTTCTTAATTGAATAAAAGTTCACTAGTAAATTACTCTTCCTTCATTTCATGATTCTGGTGCTTTTCTGGGCTTCTTCAGATTGTTGAGACAGGCATCTTGAGCTCCTACAGTGGTTTGTAGTTTTATCAAAGTGGTATCTCTAAGATTTCAATCTGTTTGTGCATTTGTGTGTAGCTGCGCCTGCTCCTTGTCATAAAACTGTAGTGTAACTTGGTCCTCAGCCTGAGAGCCACATTTTCTGGTACCGTATGTCAAGAGATCTTTGTCTAATTCTTTACTTTCATTCTGGCCTGAATCAGTGGTTAGATATGCTTCCCAAAGGCAGGTAGTAGGCATAATAACCCTGGCTGTTTTAAGCCAAAATGCAACTCCCTTTCCCCCTGTCAAAACAGAATTAGGCTAATAACCAGGTAATCCACTATGAATTTGGCAGCTAGCAACATAAATGAGTCCATTCATCATTCCCACCCTTTTCCAGAACATAGAATGCACACATATATTTAAAGGTAAAGGGACCCCTGACCATTAGGTCCAGTCGTGGCCGACTCTGGGGTTGGGGCGCTCATCTCGCTTTATTGGCCGAGGGAGCCGGCGTACAGCTTCCGAGTCATGTGGCCAGCATGACGAAGCCGCTTCTGGCGAACCAGAGCAGCGCACGGAAACGCCGTTTACCTTCCCGCCAGAGCGGTTCCTATTTATCTACTTGCACTTTGACATGCTTTCGAACTGCTAGGTTGGCAGGAACACATATATTTAGAAGAGTGTAAAAAACCCTTTTCCTCCAGTTCTCTAGGGCCTACATGCTCCAAGTGAGATAGCTGAGTTATGTGACTTTCCCCTCATGGTTTTGATTCTAAAGAGGACTTGTTACTTTGTTTGACCTCAAATTCCAGGAATGCTAAGCTGGCAAATTCTGTTTAATTTTCCAAGTGCAGTAAATGACAGCAGAAAAACACTTTTATCGGTGTAAAAACTGCTGAGATAAAGACCTAAAAATGCAAGTCTAACAAATATTTGCAAGCTGCAGAAGCCTTGTAACATTGCTACCATAAGTTGTCTTAATTTTCTGACTTTTGACCCTGACTTGTTTTAAGTCTGTCTAGTAACCCTGAAAAAGGCTGTTGCCCCCTGTCCTATCTTGATGGAAGCAATTGTTTATACTAGTGTTTATTTGTAAAGCTGAAAGGAGCTAACCACTTAATACAAAAACCAGTAATATTTTCCTAGTATTGCCTTGGCCTCCTTAGATTATGTGGAGCTTGAAATTTATTAACTTTACAGTGCTTGAGACTAAGAAGATTATATGCCCTGCATGCAAAGTGCTCTGATGTTTGGGTGGCATTTTGGGATATGCCTAAATATTTGACTCTGTACTTGAGCCTTTTATCTGGTCACACAAATGGAGGAATGGAGAGGCAGAAGCTGAGACAGTCTCTTGTTCCATTCGCCTAGCCCTTTGGACCACACTGCCCTTGCCTAATATCTTTCTGACTACAGTGGTACCTCAGGTTAAGTATTTAATTCGTTCCGGAGGTCTGTACTTAACCTGAAACTGTTCTTAACCTGAAGCACCACTTTAGCTAATGGGGCCTCCTGCTGCTGCCGCGCCCCACAGCACAATTTCTGTTCTCATCCTAAATCAAAGTTCTTAACCTGAAGCACTATTTCTGGCTTAGTGGAGTCTGTAACCTGAAGCGTATGTAACCTGAAGTACCACTGTATAGAGAGGGAGTTGTGGGCAGGACTTGACTGCAAGATCAAGAACTGTGCTGGTAATGTTGTAATTATTATCACTATCTTACTGTGATACCATTAGAAACTTTAATAAAAAGCAATACTTCTGCAAGTGTAGGACTTGAAATTATATTTACTTTTATTTAGCTTTTTCTGACAGAAATCCATTCAAAGCAGCTTACAGGAGAAATACTGTAAAAGAAAAAATCAGAATGAATATATACAACAGTAAACACTAATTGCCACATTGGCCTAAATTAGTGTTTTAACTGACGCGGGTGGCGCTGTGGGTAAAAGCCTCAGCGCCTAGGGCTTGCCGATCGAAAGGTTGGCGGTTCGAATCCCCGCGGCGGGGTGCGCTCCCGTTGTTCAGTCCCAGCGCCTGCCAACCTAGCAGTTCGAAAGCACTCCCGGGTGCAAGTAGATAAATAGGGACCGCTTACTAGCGGGAAGGTAAACGGCGTTTCCGTGTGCGGCTCTGGCTCGCCAGAGCAGCGATGTCACGCTGGCCACGTGACCCGGAAGTGTCTCCGGACAGCGCTGGCCCCCGGCCTCTTGAGTGAGATGGGCGCACAACCCTAGAGTCTGTCAAGACTGGCCCATACGGGCAGGGGTACCTTTACCTTTACTTTTTAGTGTTTTAAGTGACCATTTCTCACCCAATAATATTTAGAAAAGAGCAATGTACAGGATTTAAAAATTGAACCCAAACTGCAGATATGTTGGCTTCAAAATAAACAGCTGTTTGCTGTATTGTCCATATTAGGAAGGTACTTTTGAGAGTAACATTCATTCACTTAGTAATTTTTTGGATGCAGTTTTAGCTCAGTAACATTATAATGGCCTGTTTCCCTGTTCTGAGAGTGACTGTTAGCAACAATGAGTAGGATACACTTTCTGAGTGGGAACTATGATTTGGGTATACAGTACTATACAGGGGAGAACAGAACCATTGGAAAAGCTGTAGCTGCAACCTCTTCTCTTAACTATCACATAATACAGTCTATTAGGTCTATAAGTCTTGCTGCTGAATGTTATGTCAGCACTGACATATTTGCTATCCAGGATTTGATTCTGAATGGGGGTGAAGTTAGTATTTTCCAGTTGTGTCTGCATTTTTAGTGTAGCAGACTTGATGGGTGAGCGGGCACAGAGTTTCTATGGTATCCTATCCAGCAGTCTTCCAGTTTGATGTACCTAGTGCTGGATTTTTGAGATGTGATAAAGATGGTTAGATGTACTGTCCATTTCACTGCGTAAGTCTCTCTATGTGAGGTCTTGAAAGTGGTGTTGAAAACCCCAGGCTTCAATATATATGCTAGGCCTACCTTCTCTGGTACAGCTTTGAAGGCCAGTGTCTCCAGGAAGCATGACCTTGTCTTGGATAGAATCTGAATTTGCACGTTTTTTGGGTCATACCCTTGCTCTCTTGTCTAGTATTAGGCTGGAAGGTGATCTGTAGATATCATATTGCAGCTATGATTCATTTTTCAGTTGAGCTTTAAATATTTTGTATTGATTTTTTAAGTAACTGTGCCCATTGGTCTACTTGGAAAGGCAGTGGGGCGGGGAAATTACTATCTGCATCTAACCTGTACCATCATGATTATAACTGTAATGAGTAGCAATAAAAACATGTGCAAAATAACTTTTACAACTGCCTGCAAACAAAGGAGATGAGCTCTGTTTTTCTGCTTGAGGTTGATTCCGCCCCCTACTGTAGTGATAATTCATTGAAAATGTTACTGAAATAAGCTTAGCAGGCATCTAAGTTTTTTAAAAAAAGAGTATGGATTGTCTTCAACTAAGTACTACACAGAGTAGACCGATTGAAATTAATGAACCTAGATTAGCCATGTTCCTTAACTTAAGAGGGTCTTCCCTAAGTAGGACTAGCACCGAATACCACTGTATATAGCTAACAATTTCCATTTCACTTTTCAATCTCCTTCAACTTACCTGGGTTATACCTCTTGCAAGATTACAGCTCTCTTGTACATTTTAGTCTAGTCTGCCATTTATTAACTACACATTCAGTAAGAAAGAAATACAGTGGTACTTCGAGTTACAAACACCTCAGGTTACAAACGCTTCAGGTTGCAAACTCCGCTAACCTGGAAGGGTTACCTTGAGTTGAGAACTTTGCCCCAGGATGAGAAGGAAATCGTGTGCCAGCGGCGCAGTGGCAGCAAGAGGCCCCATTAGTGAAAGCACGCCTCTAGTTAAGAACAGTTTCAGGTTAAGAACGGACCTCCAGAACAAATTAAGTTCATAACTAGAAGTATTTGATTTAGTACCATTGAAAAAGTCTGAGCGTCTTGTTGGTTTCAAAGAGAATATGGGTAAAAATACATTCCTTTTAAACTGTTCACCTTTGTCCAAAATAGCCACCACTCGATAAGTAAAAATGTTCATTTATCGGTATCTGTTTATGACACTTTAATAAGAAGTATTAAATGGAATTCATAGTTCCAAGGCTATGCAAGCAGATATGGCCTGAAGAAGCTGGTAAACTGGAAGAGTCACAAGCATGTGGTGCCTCTATCATGAGAAAGTGATGCCTCCTATCTCTGTAGTGCAGGGGTGAGGAACCTTTCTGGCAAGCAGTTCTTTCTCCCCTCCCCTTTATTCAAGGTACCAAGACTGTTTTTGTGTGTGATTGGTTTTGCTGCTCATCAGGCAAAATCCCACCTGCATGGAACAAATAGTCAAGCTAGAAATAATATTTTTAGTGCACAGATATGGACTATACCCATTCACAATTCACTTTCCATTCACAGATTTTTCCTGAAAGTATCAGAGTTGTTTGACAAAACAAGGGTATGTATTATGAAGGATTGTAATATTTCAACTGGATTGGTTTTCTGTTCCTCCGTTTTCTATACTGTCTGCCTTTGTTGTATTGTGTCCATAGCTGTGGTGCATTCTAAAATATAATCTTCTGATTATTATTTACATAAAGTATTGCTTCTGAAATATTTTTTTCTGGTGTAGAAAATAGAGGCACGAGTGTCTGCTGATGAAGACCTTAAACTTTCAGACCTTCTGAAATATTATCTGAGAGAATCACAAGCTGCAAAGGTGAATCTATATTTTTGCTGTTAGAAGTATGCTTTATTAAAAGGGCACCTTGGAGCACATCTAAAGAAAATGATCTAACTGGATGAGTGAACATTTTAAAGGATTTATATTGGATTTTTATCAGTCAGTAGCACAAGGTCGTAAAGTATTACTTGATACAGTAACAGATGAGTGGCCTAGCTGAAGGTAAGCAGGTCTGGGTCTGGTCAGTGCTTTGATGGGTAATTGCCTGTTGATCATCACATGTATGCTGCCTTCAAATGATAGAAGAAAGGAATGATATACAGTCAAACCTTGGATCCCAAACACCTGTTTCAGAACGTTTCGGCTCCTGGACGCCGAAAACCCGGAAGTAAATGTTCCGATTTTCGAAAGTTTTTTGGAAGCCAAACATCCCACGTGGCTTCCGCTGAGTGCAGGAAACTCTGCAACCAATCAGAAGCTGCAATTCAGTTGTCAAACGTTTCGGAAGCTGAATGGGCTTCCAGAATGGATCACGTTCGAGGGTCGAGGTTTGACTGTAAATATAAGAAAGCAAATAAATAAAAATATTGCTAAAATTGGAATATGGGGTATAAATATCCTAAATTAATATCAGAGTAACTCAGTGAAAACTGAGAACATTCGCATGCTTTAACTAATGATCTAAAAAGAATATGTGCAATCCTGAATAGATTTTTACTCTAGCAATAATATATTTGGTACAAGAAGGTAGAACCACCAAAGCATTATTCCATTTTTTCCTATATATGTTTGGATCCTCACATAACCTGTGCACATACATGGGGTAATTAGTGTCTCTCATTCTTGCTGAAAAGCTAATCCAGAGGATTGTCGCCAGGAGGACAGGGAAGTGAAAATCTGTAGATTTTATTACTTGTTTTATTCATTGCAGGACCTTCTGTATAGAAGATCTAGGTCATTAGTGGATTATGAAAATGCTAACAAAGCTCTGGACAAAGCAAGAGCGAAGAACAAAGATGTGCTACAAGCTGAAACTACTCAGCAAATTTGCTGTCAGAAATTTGAAAAAATATCTGAATCAGCAAAACAAGGTATTTGAACATTCTTGAAACGTGGTAGTTTTTAAAGTTATATATACTTCTTACAATAGCTTATTTTATCATTTCAGATATAAACGAATTAGAACTCATTTTGATTTTATTAAAAACCCCTTTGTAAAATTGTACATCAACAAACAGAAAAACTGGTGTAAGTTAGTTTTGTGCTATTTCCTATATCAAAATGCAAAGGCTGGTTGCATAGAATTGTGTAAATATGTGAAGGTTTCTGAATCTGATGAAGACTGCTCATGTATGAACAGTATGATCCACTAGCTATGCCAGTTTACATGACCTGGATATTTAATACTGCTAGACTGACATCTGTGCCCATAGATACACGCAGCATTTAATGGATTGAATCCTTAGATCCAACAGCAGCTCTGAATTTGAAACAAAGAGTTACATGTGCCTGGGTCTAGATAGGATTGTCTTATCCACTTCTATATTGTATTAATAGAACACCAAACTTTTATTTCCTGTAGAACTTATAGACTTTAAAACTAGAAGAGTTGCTGCATTCCGGAAGAATCTAGTAGAACTGGCAGAATTGGAACTAAAGCATGCTAAGGTGGTAATATTTTTCCTTCTAGCTTAATTACTTACACTTAATGGCAGAATTTAACAGAATAGATACTCCCCCAAAAAAATAAAAGTGGGAAAGTAACATAGTTGCTTTATAACATTACAGACTGCACCCTGAATTAGAAAGGCAGTTATTCTGATGGGCCTTAAGAGGCAGCAAGTTAAACTGAAATTAATGGAGGTATTGGAGCACTAGTTCCACTTTGCATCTGTATCCACAGTTTTTTCTGATGGGGGAAACCTGAGTACTGTGTTCTCTTTTAGAAGTCTTTTCAATTTGGCCTTTCAGCCCCCACTATTTAAAAATAAAAAGAAGGGAGCTGAAATTTTTGGGGTGCTGCTTTCTGCCCTTATACAAAAGTTGTGAGCCACCTCAGAGATTCTGGCCAAAAAATGAGAGATGCCTCTAATTAAAAAAAAAACCTCACTTCTGCATAATAATGTAATAGCAAGAGAGAGTTCACCTACGTTTATGAATCATGTTACTTAAGTTGAGTTACTGGTTGGTGTTACTTGGTTCTGATATGCTAGTGAGGGCGCATCATCACCCCAAAAATGGAGAGGCCCCAAGATTACGTTTGAAAGCAGCAACTTGTTTCAAGATTGCTCACACATTTTGAACAGTGACCTTTCTCATGGGCAAAGGCTAATAGTTATTAGGCAAATTATGCTTGCATACTTGACATTCTTATTTCGCTTCAAAAAAATAAAAATAAAAGTGTGTTCTTTGAATCAGTTGTAACTGTAGGGGAAGATTCTGTCTTCCTGTTAATAAGGTTTTTGTGTTCATGATTTAAATTTGATCTTAACATGGTGCAGCATAAAGAATTGCACTTGGAATGGGAAATCCAGACACCCCAGTAATGTGGAGAAATGTCTGGGGTGTTCTGAGACTGGGTTCCAGCCAGGGTAGTGGCAATGTAACTCTGGCGTGATCTATTGCGGCAGCCATTATAAAATGCACTAATGAAGATGCAGAACGAATGAAGTGATTACAAGCTGCTTCCCTGAGGAAAAATGGCCTTTGTCTGTGCTCCTATTGAACACATTTATGTCAGTGATAGACATTGATGAAAATGAATATCCAGAACATCTGCAAAATCTCAGCGTTCCATATAAAAGAGAATTGAGAACTGCTTACATAAGAATGCTTACCCTGTCAGTTAACCTATTATCAGCCATCCCCACTAGAAGCTTTGGGCTACAAATCCCATCAGTCCCAGCCAGCATGGCCAATGAACAAGGATGATGGCAGTTCTGGTCCAGAACATCTGGAAGGCAACACGTTAGGAAAGGCTAACCTATATGTATTTGCAGCTTCACTTAATATATAGATTTTGAATTATAGAAGACGGAGGAAAGGCAGTAACTTCTGTTTTATGCTTTTTTTCTTACTACAGGGTAACTTACAGCTGTTGCAGAGCTGTCTGTCAGTGTTAAATGGAGATACATAAACCTGAATCTGTCCTCCCATTAATAAGGGCTGCCTTCCACTGGAGTTTACTTCCTGACTCTGAATTGACATTTACAACTTGCTGGAGAAATTGCTGGACACATAAACAAGCTCCCCCTCTGCCCAAAAGCATTAAGCCCACCAGAATAATTCCAGATCATATGAAGCAACAGCATACTTGTTGTTATACACAAATATTTACACATTAATTTAATCATTGTATGTTCATATTGTTCAGAAAACCAAATTCTGGGTCTTTTTTCTTTTGTGAAAGTAGCCAATAGAATTATGTTCATGTTAAAGCTAGTATTAAATATTGCTGCCACTCTTACTACCTTTGTAACTTCTGAAGTTGAGGATTTGAAACAATTGGTTTTCAAATGGATTAAATATTGCCACTAGGTGTTTGAATATTGTTGCTATAAGCATTGTCTTGGTTATTCCACATAATGTTATCAAGCATCTTAACTTTTTTCAAATAACAAACATTTCCTAGAAATTTTGGAGCAAACTTTATGTAATCTTTATAATAGGACTTCAAAAGAAAGCAAATGCATTAGTATGTTTGCCTTAACTTGTAGACTAATCCCAATTATTGTAAAATAAACTGTGAAATCGGTGATTTTTTTTCTAAAATTTTGTAGTCATTGTCTTGTGAATTTACAATTTTCTTCACTTCATACTCAGGTGTTAATTTTGTCGGTTCCCTCCTAAGTACCATAAAATATAACAAGCACACACAGAACCCCTATTTGAGTTTCTCCATTCTTTATGGAAAGAGCAGCTCTGCATGAACAAAAGAAGGAATGTTTGAAACTTCTTCCACTGAAATGAATAAGCAAGTTTGTAGAATTTCAATACTACAGATACTGTTTCATACATGATTACTGTTTTGTAGGAATACAGGCTACAGCTGCAACCTGACACTTACTTTCCATTGAGGACTTCCTTCCTTACAGTATAGCTCTGTAAGGCTTAGATTTCAGCTTGAAATTGAAGAGTTGTGTATCAAAAGCTGTGTGAAAACTTCAGCTTGGATTTTGATTGTGATTGCCAGGCCTAGATTTTGAATCTATTGTAAATTTCTAAAGGGGTGAACAGGAAGATTTTGTTGTTGTTGTTAACCAAATCCTGTTTCCCTCATTGCTGCAGCAGTGATGGGAAAAGCCCATACAAGGCAAAATTCACCCTTCTGTAAGGATTCTTAAAAGTACTGGAGCCCTCTCATTCTACCTAGATGAAGGCTAAAGCCAAAAAATCATTTCCACAAGTTGCATGGTGCAGAAAGAGGAGGTTATGTGTCTTCTCTGAAGACAGAAGCTTGAATATCCTGGCACCCCACGTATCATAGCCTGCTAACATCCACCCTCTGGTGAAGGCACATGCCCCAGAACAGAGCACATGCTTTCCATGCAAGAATATTCTAGCTTCAATTCCTGCCATTTTTAGTTAGAAGGATTAGGACAGGCTTCCTCAGCCTCGGCCCTCCAGATGTTTTGAGACTACAATTCCCATCATCCTTGACCACTGGTCCTGCTAGCTAGGGATCATGGGAGTTGTAGGCCAAAAACATCTGGAGGGCCGAGGTTGAGGAAGCCTGGATTAGGAGGTGATCTGGAAACTCTCTGCCCAAGATCCTGAAGAACTCCTGCCAGTCAGAATAAACTATAATTGGTATAAGACAGCTACATGTTTTCTGGCTGAGGCCTAGAACATATTAAGCAGCAGCAAATAATTCTGTTTCAATCTTCTGTGAACAAAATAATAAAAATTTGATATTATACTGTGTCTTCCTTATTATTTTGCAATACTAAAAGCGAAACCTTGGAACTTGCACCTGGTATCACATTAGTGACCAGTGCCGTCCCCTCAGCAGAGCTATTATAGGATGTGAATGGGGTACCTCAGTCAACAACTTAACTGATGCATCTTGTGGCTTGAGCCCAAGAGAAATCCCACATAGAGTTCATTGCAGTAATCCAGTGTTGAGATTACCAATGTCAACACCATGGTGGCCAAGCAGCCTCGGTCTAGGAACAGCCATAACTCTTACCAACCAAAGCTCATAAAAGGCAGTCCTAGACACCGAGGCCTCCTGTGTTTCAAGTTACTAATATGGGTCCAGGAGCATCCCCATTACATATATATTCCTTCAGAGGGAATGCAACCCTATCCAGAACAGGCAACTCGCCTGTCTCTCAGACTGAACTATCTCTTGAGATGAAAAATGAAATCAAGGAAGCATTCAAAAGAGGGTCCGTTGTAGTAATGAGGGACATAAACTACCTTCAGATAGACCAGCTATCTGTTACTGGTGCTACTGGAAGGAATTTTTTTTGTTTTGACTATGGCAGACCAACACGGCTACCTATCTGTAAATAGACCAGCCATATAAGTGTTCTAGTCATGACAATGAGATAAAATTGATAGACACCCAAAGTCACTTTGCCCTAGAACAGTTGGTGTTAGAACCAACCAGAGGGACAGCAGCCCTTGAGTGGTGCTCCTGAGTGGTGCTCAGGACTTGGTGTGTGATGTACGTGGTTTTGAGCCAACTGGGAGCAGTGAACGTAGCGCTGTTAAATTAAATATACATGTAAATGACCAATTCCCAAGGAGATCCAACACGGTCACATTTATTTCAAAAGAGGAAACATCCACAAAATGAGGTTGGTAAAAAGGAAGTTGAAAGGCAAAGTCCAGAGGGTCAAATCACTCCAAAATGCTTGGGTGTGGTTTAAAAACACAATATTGGAGTATTAGAAACTCAACTGGAGTGTACATCGTAGATCAGGAAAGGTATTATGAGGGCCAGGAAGACACAAGTGTGGTTAACATTGTAAAGGTAAAGGACCCCTGACAGTTAAGTCCAGTCGCAGATGACTCGGGTCGTGATGCTCATCTCGCTTTACAGGCCGAGGGAGCCGGCATTTGTTCGCAGAGAGTTTTTCCGGGTCATGTGGCCAGCATGACTAAGCGGCTTCTGACACAACGGAACACCGAAACCAGAGCAGCGCACGGAAACACCATTTACCTTCCCGCTGGAGCAGTACCTATTAATCTTCTTGCACTTTTGGCATGCTTTCGAACTGCTAGGTTGGCAGGAGCTTATTCACATTACTTTGGAGCTAACCCTTATTTTAATGAAATTTATTTCTGAGTTAATGTGCATACAGCCGGGCAACTTAATAGATTTCTGTTCAAATAGAGTGTCCTGAACCCCCAGCATGGTCTGAAGTAAGTGCTGAAAGTGCACACAGTCCCAAGGGCAATGCTAGAGAGAAGTCAAACAGTCCAATGGTCAAATACAGGCTCGGGACCAATGGAGTGAGAAAGGTTTGAAGTCCATCAACAGTGCTTCAAACCAGCGTTTCAAACCTTGTTTCTGTTTGATTCCTCCCAATCTTCCTGAATGCACCTGAGCTTGCTCCAGCTGAGCAGCTGTTTCTCTCCACTTAACAAAGCATGTGATCCTCACCTGTCCTGAGCTTAATCAAGCAGAGTGGTCACACCCCTCCTCCCAGACCAAACAAGCCTGATGATCTTCACCTGATCAACTAGTGAGTTGTGTTGCCTGCCTCAGCCTCTTCAAGTGCACTTCCCACTGTTGCTGACACCCAATTCCTCCAACCATTTCTCAAAAGGCTTCGTTTCCAGACCCTTGGTTATCTTGGCCACCCTCTGCACACATTCCAGCTTGTCAATATCTTCCTTAAATAGCTGTGCCCGGAACTGGACACAGTACTCCAGATATGGTTTGAACAAGGCAGGATAGAGATATTGCTTTCCTTGATCAGGACACCATCCAGCATCCAAATATTCTGTCAGTTTCATTTCAAGTAATGAACCAATCTTTCTTTATTCTTCTTGTGTGTGAACTTCTTGTGGGCATAAGGCTAAGGGTAAACACATAACAAACACACATTTTAAATTCCAGCAAAAGGTCCTAAAGCTCTTGGCAGTGGATGTACATGTGAGGGCTGGACACGTGTGGATTCCAACACACACCTTGTAACAGTGGGAACCACATGGTCCTCTACTAGTCATGTGGTGCATATTTATAGGATCTGGATAATCCCTTTTATTGGCTTTGAGGTCAAGGATTGATTTGAAAAGGCTGGTTTTTGTGTGCCTAAAAGTAACTAATGTATCTTTCCTCAAATCAGTCTTCGGTTCCTGTTAGGAAGGACAACCCCTTTCTCCAGGATCTTGTACAGTAGATGGGGAGACATCAGCAAGTAAATGCTGTGTTGTAGGGTCCTTTTGCTCTGGGAGGGGAGGGAGCAGAGGTCTGTTGCCTTTATGTCTTGCTTCTGGGCTTCCTATCAGCATCTAGTTGCCCCCTGTAGGGCTCTTGGACTAAATAGACATGGGGGGCAAATGTGGCCTTTGAAGCCTCTCCAGCTGGCCCCTGGGACTCCCTGCACATTACACATCTGCTCCCCAGCCACCTCCTCTCTCCATTCCATGAACCATGATCAGCACTTGCTTCACATCCTCCATGAATGCAAAGAAACAGATCAGTGCTTAGTGACTGGAAGAGGGAAATGCAGCAGGAAAGGGCTCGTTTTTGTCAAGACTAGCATATTCAGAAGTTAACCTCAAGGATATGCTTGAAATGGTAAAATGAGAATAGCAGAGAACTGGACTTGATCCATAATGAGATTCTCAGCTTCTGCCTTTCAATTTGAAGGACATTTATTTTTCAGCAGCCCACAAAGCAAGTAACAGGCAGAACAGTAAGGAATTATGGGAGGAGCCATCTGTGGTGCATTCAGAAAATGTGCAGCATGGAAGCACACAAAGAGACGTTTGTAAATCCCAAAAGCATGTAGGAAATGTGTTGAAAAATGGGAAAATGAAATTCTCCATTACTCAGAACACTGATGTCTATGTACCTCGGAATTCACAAAAAGATCGCAAAGTAACAGCAAGAAAACATGACCAGTGTACGGTGAAGCATATAGGTATCAGTCACAATTAAATATACGTCACGATATCCACACAGGGAGCGTGGAAAGTGTTTCACTCATCGAGGAACGCCTACTCGACATGAAAGAATCCACACAAGTGAGAAACCATTTACATGTATGGTGTGTGGAAAGTGAACCTTTCTAGTGGGCTAGGAGCAGCACACTGCAATAAAAGTAAAATGCTTAAGTTGCATATCAATGTTTATCTCCAAACGATGCATCTGTCAAGATATGAACGTGGGCATCCTATCCCATAAAGCACCGGAGAAGATACTGCGCTTGGAGAGGAAAAACTGAGCTTGCTGCAATCCTCTCTTCTATCAAACGACGGAAGTTCAGAGCAGTCCCGTCCTCTTTTACAATGGTAACCACAGGAGCGGGGGAAGCCGATTCCTTAGCCTTCGGAGAGCCAGCGTTTGGAACTTGTCGTGGATAGATGAATCCTGCGGACAGCAGGTGTCATGCGACGATCACCATTTGAGCAGATCGGGTGACACAAAACCGGACGCCGGAACGCCCATTGCTGCTGGCCGGGTCCCCCTGGAACGCTCGCTGTAAGCGTTGTAGGAGGTCGGACGAAGAACCAGCGCCAAGCTTGCCGGAACCGGAAGAGACGGGGAAAGCATTTCCTGATGGACCGAGGTGGCAGGAAGCGGGTAGGGACCGCTTGTTAGGAAGGGGCCGCCATGAGCCGACTGCGGGAGGAGGATGACCCTTATGTGATCGAGGAGCCGAGCGATGAGGAGCCGGCGCAGAGCAGGTCTAGAGAGAGATATATATATAGGGAAGGGGAGGCGGGTTCTCTTTTTCCGCTCTGTGTTTGCGAGGGTGGGGATTAGTGTGGACGTAAATAGACGTGTGAAGGGGGGGTGGAGTTTCCTCCTGCTCTCTCGGTAGACATGGATAATATATCTGAAATCGCTCAGAAGCAAATGGTCGGCATCTTCTATCTTCACCTGCATTTTGGTTTGGTAAAACTCCCCTCCGCTTGAGAGCTCCAAATATTTTTTTATGGTTCTATTTAAAAAAAAAATGAAACAGGGGCTTCAAGTTTCAGGAATCACTCGATTTTTGGGGAAATCGGCAGGCTATTCTTTCCTTCTGTTGTAACCAGTCCTTTTTTCCCTAAAAATGTTTAGGGGTACTCTTTTTCTTACTCATATTGAAATACTGCCCCTCAATGAGGCCAAACTTAGATTCACAAAATGTTTAGGCTGTATGCGTCCCCCTGCGTCCCCCCAGAAAAAACACACTAGTTGTAACAGTTCTCAGGGTCAGCTTTGTATTCACTTAAATAAAGATTACTGTTTATTAAATTTACAAAAATGAGTAGGTAGAGTCTGGGTATTATCAAATTTACATGTACACACACACATTTCTACAATGACTTCCGTGTTTCCCCCTGTAGAAATAGCGAAACATGGGTGTTTCCATGGCTCCATAACTATTATTTTTCCATTTAGTAGCCATTTAACCTAGACTGTGAGCAAATGCACTGTGTGGAGCTTTTATCCCTTAATAAGAGGAGGGGGGTGTACTTCCCAGCTGCTAGGTGAAGCAACTTAAAATAGAGCTGAGACTATGGAGTCAGGTGGGTACCTGACATACAAGCAACCTTTGCAATGCTGTAAAATGTATCTGGGGATGCAGCTGACCTAGATGGGTAGGCAGGCTGAGGTGCCAGACACCAGATTCTAGACCACATCTAGACAGATAGATAGGAAAGTGTAAAGGAGATCTACTGTGTGCTCAGGAGCACTTTGTCTTAGGTCCTAAAAAAAATTAAAAAATATTATTTTGTGTGTGTTGGGAGGAAGGGAACTGAACAAACTCAGAGGTGGAGGTGATGAGATTATTGCAGACAAACAGGAACAACGACTTTGATGACTTTAATTGACAAAGTCAAGTACAGGCATAGGCACACTTGGCCCTCCAGATGTTTTGGGACTACAATTCCCATCATCCCTGACACTGGTACTGTTAGCTAGGGATCATGGGAGTTGTAGTCCCAAAACATCTGGAGGGCAGAGTTTGCCTATGCCGGGTCTAGTACCTTAGCCTTCTTTACTTTCCTAATAATAAACCAGATGCAAGATTTGGCCACTGATATTAATGAGCTTAAAAACACAACTATGCTGGGTTGTGGTTTGTTGTTAATATACAAAGCAATTTACCTGTATCACACTCCCTGTTTACCTTCATCAATCTGCTGGAGCCTGTCTTCACATGCAGGGGAAGGCCCTAACTTACTGAGAGTTTGAGATTGGTTACCTGCACTTGGTTTAGCCAGCCATTTGAAGCCATTCCTGAAGTGTGGCTGCTGTCGCATGCTGACAGCTTCTAGGAGGCACAGGTGAGAGCTGAGTGCAGGGTGGAGGACCAAAGGTGTACCACCACCCCCAACACTCCATACACCCCAGTTGTCACTGTGTACAGTGTATAGCACACACACCTAACTTTTTTGCTATCGAGTTAATATCAGTAAATTTCTTCAATTCTAAGTTTTAAAAAATCATTTTCTCAGTATTTAAAAAGAATTTTAAAAGTAATAGACTTGCCACATTTATCTTGGAATGATAGTCTTTAATGTTTTATCATCTTTTAGCTCAGAGGATGAAGTAGATGTGCTCTTGCATGGCACCCCTGATCAAAAGCGCAAACTAATAAGGGAATGTCTAACCGGAGAAAGTGAATCTTCAAGTGAAGATGAATTCCAAAAGGAAATGGAAGCAGAACTGGACTCCACCATGAAAAATATAGAGGGCAAGTGGAAATCGCAGCTAACAGGTAAATCTCTAAACTGTGGGACAATATGAACTTGCTGATAGCTCTCTTCCTTCACATCTTATGCTGGACTGTTGTCAATTTTGACTGCTGCTTCAGTTCACTCCCCTCCCCTTTTAGAGGCTTTACAGCCAAACCCATCCCCTTCAGGCTGCCTTCTCCAGCCTGGTGCCCTCCAGATGTTTTGCACTACAATTCTCATTATCCCTTACCATTGACCATCCTGGCTAAGGGCTGATGGGAGTTGTAGTCCAAAGACCTGGAGGTGGACAACAGGTTGGAGAAGGTTGCCTTACAGCACTTAATTCAGGATGTGTGAGATGCTTCTGATGAGAAACAAGGGAGAGATAAAGCACCTCATGCCTAGTTTCACAGAAGAGGGTTTTCTCATTTTGAGTGAGGTATAAAGAAGTTTAACCTGTGTAGTCGGAGTCTCATTGGAGTGCAGTGGCTAATATCAGGATGCGAGCTATAAATTCCTACTCATCTCTGAAGCAGAACTGCAGGGCTCTTGTATGCAAGGAATTTACTCCCAGGTAAGTGTGTGCAGACCTGCACCCTCAGAGAAAACATAGATCTCTTTCTGTATAGTGATCCCATGTTGACTACATATTTTGTGTTACATTTTGTGATTCAGGCAGTACGTCTAACGCTGGACAGTCTGGAACAGGTTCCCCTGCAAAGTACTACGATGATATTTATTTTGATTCTGATTCAGAGGATGAAGACAAAGTAGGTAAATAACTGGTTATTTACTGCCGTTATTATTGCTTCCTGCATCAAAATTCACTTCTGCTTTTGGTGTATTTCCTTTATCCACAAGACTTCCAATGAATGAGCTCTCAAAAGGTAATAATATGCTGAAGCTTTGACTTGTTTGTAATGTACCATATTTTTCCGTGAATAAGACTAGGCCCCCCCTAAAAATAATGTCAAAAATTAGGGGGCATCTTATACAGGGGGCCATCTCTCCCCATTTTCTTAAATGTGAGTCCCCAAAAATAGCGGTTGTCTTATACATGGGGGTGTCCTATAGACGGAAAAATAGGATATATTTTTAATTGTTGGCAGAAGCATTTAACTGCCAGCGCCTGTCTTATCTGCACAGGGAATATTCCACATTCGTTCTCTGAAGTTGCTACCACAGAGAAAGAAGCAATCTCAACCTTCACACTGACATTGGCTTTTTACGCATACTGTCGCAAAATGTAGCAATGTAGTTTACTGTTGTTATATTAAGACCGTTACCCTTGCTACACCATGCTTCAAGACAAAATTTCATTTATTTGTAATTAGAAATAAATATTTCACAATATATAATTACATGTTGTTTTTGTGATTAATCACTATGCTTTAATTATGTTCAATTTGTAACAATGAAAATACATCCTGCATATCAGATATTTACATTACGATTCATAATAGTAGCAAAATTATAGTTATGAAGTAGCAATGAAAATAATTTTATGGTTGGGGGTCGCCACAATATGAGGAACTGTATTAAAGGGTCACGGCATTAGGAAGGTTGAGAACCACTGCCTTAAAGAGATCTTCGGGCAAATGAAGGAATTCCTCCTGCTGTAGTAAACTAACTGTACATGAAGCTACTAAATAAGCTAATGCCTCGCATCACGGATGCTATTTGGTGTCAAGGCAGCTGACCTTGTGATTGATACTACTAAATGCCTTCATTCTTCTAGAAAGATGAATGAATTTCCTGCATCCTCACACACCATGGTAAATGTCCTCCTTGAGTTCGCTTAGTCATTGGTCTCTGGAAATCAATTGTACTTTATCCCAAGTCACATAATCACCTCAGCTTAATAAGCAGAGATAAAGATGAGCTTTTTGTCCTGACACATGACCGCTTTGCTCTTTCTCTCGTCGTACAAGCAATGAACCCAAAACACCTCTAATTAACATTTCCCAGTTAAAATAAAAAGGGAATCTAGTTAATTAGAGGCTTCTTGGGTTTATATTTCAAAAAGCAAAAGGGATTGTGTGTGTGGACAAAAGGCTTTTTCATACTTTGTCTTTTAAGGCCAATATATGATTATCTGACTACAGCTGGATAAGATAGTATATTTAGAAATGTAGAATGGGTTGTAATAAAATATTTATCTGCAATATTGCATTCATTGTTGTGGCAGGATTATTATTATTTTTAGATTCTTGACAAATGCCTGTACCAAATCTTTACATTCTACATAAATGGCATAATTTCAGAAGTATTCCACATTTCATAGAATTGTAGTGTTGTAGTCATCTAGCCCAGCCCCCTGTCACGCAGAAATCTTTTACCCAGTGGGGCTCAAATCCATGACCTTGAGATTGAATCTCTTGCTCTATGGATTGAACTAACTCCTGTGGTAATAAATGTGATAATAAAAAGGGATGCCCAGTATGGCCTATTTTAATTTTGTTGGAAGCTGCACAGAGTGGATGGAGCAACCCAATCAGATTGGTGGCATATAAATGAGATAATAACAATAATTTTCCATTGCACCAGTCTTTATGTTAAACGTGTCCTGGAAGGCAATCCTGAAACACTCTGTTCTCTGAATAGTTTATGTAAAGATCAACACAGTAGTCTTGTGTTGCACAGCAAACTTAATTTACACCTATTGCCAAAAAGGATAACTAGTTTAGTTGTGTGAGAATGATTACTACCATTGAATTAATGTTAAGGCAAGAAATAACGCACAAGAGCAAATTCTCAGGGGTTGCTTCAAGCTGTTTTTCCTGTCTAAGCTGTTCAGCTTGAAATGAGAGTGATTTTATTTGGCAGGGATACTGAAGACAGAAAGGCTGGACGGCTTGATTCACATAATATTGGCACATGGTAGGGGAATTCAGCATTCCTTGCGGTTCCAGTTGAGGGGAAGTGCAAGCTTACTCATTAAATTGAATGGTACCTTCTAATTGTTGCAATAAATCTCGTCCCCACAAATTGAGGTGGATTTTCAGCACACAGGGCTGGATGTATGCAATGGTTTCAGAGCTATCAGGCAGAGAAACAGGCAGCCACTGTACGCTTTTGGAAGAATTTTGGGGGCCACCCACACCCCAGACTGCAGAGGCAGACTCAAGGGGCCACGTGGGGTCCCAGCAATTACTGGAAATTACAGAAATGTCTGCGCCTGTGTCAATCAAACCTTCCAGAACTTTGCCGTTGATTTTATACTTACGAAGAGGTTTCTTTCCTCCAATCCTCTGGACCACGGCTAACAGCTGTGGAGGAAGAGAAGAGAGCTCGTGCAAATTACTATCCATAATAGAAGCAGTAGGATGAGAAGGGAGCACCACCAAATGCGCCCAAGACTCACCCTTTTTTAACTGCATGGGCATATGGCTCCAAAATTGAACCATTATTGTGCCCACATAGTCAGGATCCAGGACACCAGGAATAACCTGGATCCCTTCTTTCGCCGCAGAAAATTTGGGTAAAATTAAACCTGCGACTTTAGGAGGTAGTGGTCCTGCCAATTGGGAAGGCATGAGCACAATTTCACCAGGTAAAACAGAGCACAATTTCACCAGGTAAAACATTCCTACAGTTGTGTTTAACAAGGACACATCATTTCAGTTACAAATAAGTGAAGTAAAACTTTTAACTAGCAAACACAAACATAAATAAAATAAAAAATGGAACAAAGAAATAAAGATATTGTGGCAGTTCACTCATCTAAAATACACTCCACTTCATTAGAATGCATTGGCTCAAAATAGTACAAAAACTCTGGACTTCATTGCTTTGTTAGCACTAAAAGGAACTCAAGGAACTTAGTTTCACTGTACATCACATTTTGCTTCCAGACAGGTATACTTTCCCTGCCTCCCTTTCCTTTTAGTGTGGGTATTGTGACCAAATTGTCACGCTTGCTTTCTTCTGGCTTTTGGAAAATTTACAGATCCTTTTACTCTTTAGATCAAGGTGTTTGAGCAGTAAGATTTGCTGCCTGCTTCTATTGCACTTTTGCTTTCTGAAGCAGCAACCATAGATTCTTCCACTTTCATTTCAAGTAATAAACCAATCATTCTTTATTCCTCTTGTGTTTGAATTTCTTCTGGGCACAAGGTTAAGGGTAAACGCATATTTGTAACAAACAAACGTTATAACTCTGTCGAAAAAAACCTAAAACCTCTTAGCTTAATATTGGGAGTGTGCATAGGAAGATACACACACGTGGGTTCAGATGCACATCTTGTAACAGTTTCGGGCTTCATTCGCCCAACTCATGGCAGTGCCATTCACCTTCTTAGCATGCAACTTTTGCAAGGGAGGCTCATTACCAAATAGGCTTCTGAGTCATGTTCTTTGGGGTGTGTGTTCTAACTGTATCTGTGTGAACTTGAACAGCTGCTCCAGAAACCAGGAAAAAAAGGAAACATCAGCAGCGCCGAATTCCAACTAATGATGAGTTGTTCTATGACCCAGAAGAAGACAACAGAGACCAGGCCTGGGTGGACAGGAAGAGACGGGGGTAAGAAACTGAGCATTTAATTTGAGTCATGAGAATACTCGTGTTTGTGGTCTTGCACTCAGGTTCTGCTTCTGGGCTTCCCATAGGCATTTGGTTGGCCACTGTGGGAACAGGATGTTGGACTAAATAGTAATAATAATAATTTATTATTTATACCCCGCCCATCTGGCTGGGTTTCCCCAGCCACTCTGGACGGCTTCCAACAGAACACTAAAATACTATAACCTATTAAACATCAAAAGCTTCCCTAAACAGGGCTGCCTTCAGATGTCTTCTAAAAGTCTGATAGTTGTTTTTCTCTCTGACATCTGGTGGGAGGGTGTTCCACAGGGTGGGTGCCACTACCGAGAAGGCCCTCTGCCTGGTTCCCTGTAACTTGGCTTCTCGCAGCGAGGGAACCGCCGGAAGGCCCTCAGAGCTGGACCTCAGTGTCCTCAGATAGGCCTTTGGTCTGATCCAGCAGGCTGCCTTTAACGTTAACTCTACACATTCCTGATTTTCTGACATTGTTGCAGCTTTGTTTCTTATTATACGGATATCAAACGAGCCTTAACGCTCAGTTTCCCACCTGCACATTTCTCTAAAGTGAGTGGGAATTATCACATTGTGATACTATGTTGGAAATAAAAATCATTTATTGACTGTTGTTAGATTGTTTAGTAATTGAACAAATGGTACTCCTGCAAGGCACTCTATGATAAAATTCCACTCAAACATTTGATGGGATGGGATCATGAGGAACTTAAGACTTTTTAAAAAAATAAATATTTTGATTGAAAAATTTCAACATAGAATACAATAAAAGTCAAACTAAAGGAAAAGAAAAGAAAAAGAAAACAAAATAAAAAGAAAGATCAAGAGATAGAAAGGCAAGGGGGGATGAATACAAAAGTCCTCTATCACAATTACATCATATCCCTTCATCCATACAGAGAAAAGTAGATGCTCCCAGCTCTCACCCGGGAGCTTCTATTTCGTCTCCCAGCCTCCTGCTCTGGGAGACCCTTTCTACCCGCCTCCCAGGGCCCCTCAACTTGTAAAAGTTAAAAAGAAAAACAACTAAATTAAAAAAGAGAAGAGAAGAAGAAAGAGGGGCTTCCAATTCTCTTATCTGTCAAATATCTATCTATCTATCATCTCTCTCTCTCTCTCTCTCTCTCTCTCTCTCTCTCTCTCTATCATCTATCTATCTATCTATCTATCTATCTATCTATCTATCTATCTATCATCTATCTATCTATCTATCTATCTATCTATCTATCTATCTATCATCTATCTATATATATCATTCAAATTATTCAAAGCATACACTACAGAATAACATTAGCTATATCATATTATATAGCTACTTATCAATCTGCCAGACATGTATGGGGAACTTAAGTCTGATTAGCATTTACCTGCAGCTTGGTGGGAGCTTTTTCTTCTGGGTCCCTTCAAGTGTAAGCATTGGCTTTCCTTTTGACCAATCAAGGAACATGATCATTGGCTCTGCCTGTGTGGGCACCACCCGTCAGCACTTTTTTCATGGTGGTGTCTATATATTTTCCAGGAGTGGTGTGGAGTTGCCCTGTACTTGGCATTAACATACCAGTTTGTCCCTGTGTGCGTGAAATAATTTGAAATATTATTATTATTTCCCCCCCATTATGTTTTTTACTGTAATTTTACTGATGTTAGCCACCCTGAGCCTGGCTCTGGTTGGGGAGGGCGGGGTATAAATAAATTATTATTATTATTAAAGCAATGTGGTTAAAATAGGGAGAGATACAGATCTATAGGGATAATTCATGCAAGCTTTTAATTTGGGGGTTGTAATTTTGGAGCAGGATCTTGTAATCATGTGTCTAGGATTGACAACAAAAATGGACTTTTATCAGCTATTACGTAGTAGTTTGAAAACCTTAATGTTCTGACTACATTTGAACACACTTTCTGTAAACATCAACTTCATTTGGATACCTATTCAGACAATTGGAGTACATATACGGATCTGTTTGTCTAAATTAAGATGGATGTATTGATGTTTATCATAGTGAATATGAACTAGCAACTTTGTTTTGTTTTCTTCCCCTTTTGTGATGGTGTTTTAAAAAAATTCAAAAAGAGGAAAAAATAATTTTTTTAATGTGTTGGGACTGAGAACATGCAGTGCTTGCAACTGTCATGCTCCTGGCATGCAGTTTTGATATACACCAGTTTCAGTAAAGATGCCTAACCAGTAAGAATGCTTCTCCTGACCTATAATATACTGTCCTGTAGGTATCATAGGTTAAGAAGTCTTCACTCACAACAGCCACAAGCCAAACTTCCTGCCATTCCCAGCAGTGACGCTGTTTTGAATTGTCCTGCATGCATGACCACACTGTGCCTTGACTGCCAGAGGTAATATTTCAGCCTTAAGAAACTTGTGATTTAGGTACAGCAATCACAGATGAGATAAGCTAGTGTTTGTTCATACAGCAACCCTGTAATTTCAACTGTCTCTGTCCGGTTTTCATGAACTTGCCTTTCATTAACTAGGATGTTGGTCATAATATTGTCTCCATGTTTAAAGAGAGGTTAACTCAAGGCTGTATTTAGGTTTGATAAGGCCCTAAGCTACTGAAGGTAATGGGGCCCTTTATATGTCCACCTGTCCTTTGTTGCTGTTTTTTGTGTTGAATATATGCTATATGGTAATTTATGGACCTAATAGGTATCTAAAGCCATTTGCACATAACAAATAGGAGCCTACACAACACAAAACACTGTTGCTGTATGTAGGTTTTATTTTATTTGTTTTTTATCTTCTATTTTGGAAATGTACATCCAGGGTTTTTCCCCTTTAATTTTTTTTGGGGGCCCCAAGAGTGTGGGGCCCTACATTATAGCTTGTTAACTTATATGTAAATCTGGCACTGGTTGTCAAACACTGGGGAAGAGGGAAAGGATTCCGCCCCCCCTTGGAAATACATGTACAGTTTTTGTTCAGCAGATTTACTTTGTCTCGGCGAAACATTGATTTCCAGCATGAAGTGCTTCCTTTTTTGTGCTTCTCTTTTTAAATTTAATAATAAAAGCCAGCTTTAAATAGATTTCTGAATTTGAAAAAGCAACTTCATTCTATTGTAGCTATAACCAGATGTGGTTGGACTCCAGTGCCCATCGGCCTCAGCCAGCCTGATCAGGGATAAGGGATGATGGGAGTTGAAATCCAACAATGTTTGGATGCCCACAGGTTAGCCACTCCTGCAATAAGCAAAGCTAAAAGCTTTAATTTTGGCTTGTTGTTGCTCATTGGGACCAGATTAATTTGAGGCACTTTGGTTGGGATTTTTTTTGGGGTGTGTGTGAGGTAGAATAGCCCCATCTATTGCTAAATGTCACAGAGGTTATAGTGGAAAACCACTAGAAAACTATAGGGAGACAGTGACAAAATGGTTATTATTCTGACACAAACTTTCAGTGGTGACAGTCGGCTTCATCAGATAGAACAGTTTGTTGACTATTAAGGGCCATGTCAAATAAGCCAGATAGTTTTTAACAAGCTTCATACTCTTATCTTTTTCTGGCTATGCTATCGTGGTTATTCTACTGGAATTCAGACATATCTGTTTCATCTTTGCTTCTTAAATTTGCAGATATCCTGGATTCAGGACATGTAGGGTTACCAATTTTGTAGTATTTTTATCAGCAACAGTTTATTGCATTCCCATTTCTTTTCTTCTTTTTTTCAGGCACGAATCATACAGAACTCAGTACAGAGCAATGTTTGTCATGAATTGCACCGTTATCAAAGAAGAGATTCTGAAATACAAAGGTCCATTGAACAAAAAGACAAAGAGAGGGCACAAGAAAATTAAACAGAGTAGTGAATCCATTGCCAGTCAGGAAAAACAGGAAGAGGAGGAGATATATCATCCAGTAAAATGTACTGAATGTTCAACAGAAGTGGCTGTCTTAGATAAGGATGAAGTCTTCCATTTTTTCAATGTTCTAGCAAGCCACTGCTAAGATGCAGCATTTTGCATTGGGTTAAGTTTGCATAAAAATTCAAAAGCCAAGGACTGTTCTGTTTCATTTGTATCGTCTATTAATCTGATGTAAAAATTGTATCCTTGTCACACACCCTGTATTGGTAAAGCAAGTGAACTTTAGTTATGTATATAGTTCATGTTTTTAGAACAGTTTCTTATGTATATAAATATTTTTATCCTGCTATTTAGAATTAAAATGTTCTGATCTTGGGGGAATTTAAACCATAGTTGGTGGCGTGGCTGCCTGATAATGTTGCTATAAGCATTACTGTAAGAGTTGAGCTTTAGTTTGTGTAAATCAGATATTGGTAGCACTAAACTCTGTTCAAGTCTTGTTTTTTGTTTTCCATTCTTTATTCACCCCAATATTTTGGAAACCCTGTGTACTTGCTACAATTTCTTGCTATAATTTAAGGTTTGCCATCTTGTTCTCATAGCAAGACTGCCTTCTCTAACATCAAAAAGCTGAACACCTTCCTAAAAGCGGCATCCGTATATCAAGTAAAAACAATCACAGATGTGTTTTTGGTTTCTTACCTATCAAACTCTTGTCATTTAAGTCCTTTTCTATAGGCTGTGTAAAAACTATAATTTAAACACCTTTGAATGTGTTATAAAATGCAGATTAGTTGGTAGAATTTATTGCTGAAATGCTATTGTAAAAAAAAAAAATATTGCAGCTTTCCCTGGAATAAATAACATGTAGAAGTGATAGAAGTATTACCGTCTTTTAGGTTCCAGGTGAAAACTTTTATTCTTGACTGTATACTTCAGCTGTATGTTTATTTCGGCTGTGATTGAGTTAGTGCAGCCTCTTTTATTTATTTCATAAAAATTATACACTGTTTGATTGTAACAAGCCCTCAAAGTAGTTTACAAAAAGATAAAAACAACAGAGTCAAGAAAAAAATTGCAATATTTTAAAACATAACAAAAAGTTAAACTACTAAAACATTAAAATTCACCTCAGCTTTCTAAGGATCTATCTGTTCATTGAATACTTTGCTTTACGATCTTTTGTGAACTGCCTTGGAAATTAGTAATTTGAAGGTTTTAATAGATTTTGGAATTGCGTTATCCATAGTTTGGAAGGTGGAGCAAGCTTATTTCCTCCTACTCCATTGGACCAAAACCAATGGATTCAAGTGAGAAGAAAAGCAATTCCAACTAAACACCAGGAAGAACTCTCTGACAGTAAGAGCTGTTTGACATTGGAAGAGACTCCCAAGAGAGGTGGTGGACCTTCCTTCCTTGGAGATTTTTAAGCAGAGGTTGGGGGGGCCACCTGTCATGTATGATCTGGTTGAGATTCCTGCCTTGTCAGAGGTTGGGACCGGATGACCCTTGGCATCCCTTCCAATTCTTCTAAGATTCCATGACATAGGTGGGCTATTGGCCTAATCCAGGAGGCTCTGGGAGAAGTTCCGAGCCTCGCAGCTCCATGAAAGTTGCGCAAGTTTGCGGAGTCGAAGCCTCAAGCGCAACAGGCGCTTTCTTTCCCCGCGCTCCGACGCAACCCTGCCTCAGAAGCAGGCCTCATGCTTAGGTAAGGCGAGGGGCGCTATTGCAAAAGGCAGCTGCAAGCGGCGGCCTCAAGGGCGGCGAATCGGCGGAGGCGGAACTTTGCATAGGTCGCCCCGGGCGGGTGGCTTAGGCCCGGCCTGGTGGGGCGGGCCGAGGAGCGACTGAGCCAATCGGCGGAGGAAGCTGGGCTTCCCTGCCTCTTGGCCGCCTCCCCTCGGCCGCCTTTCCGCCTCTCCTTCGGAGCGGGTGCGTCTCTCTCTCCGGGCGGCGCACTCTGACGCGCGGAGGCGCTGCTGCCGGCGAGATGGCGCTGAGCTCGGCCTGGAAGCAGATGTCGTGGCTCTATTACCAGTACCTGCTGGTCACCGCGCTCTACATGCTGGAGCCTTGGGAACGGACGGTGTTCAGTATCCTTTCTGGGGCGGCTGAAGGGGGAGCCGTGAGGGGAAAGGGCGCCGCCGCCGCCGCCGGGAAAGTTCGCGGTGAACTGGGTGCGGCGCGGGCTGGGCAGGGCGCCGGCGGGAGGGGAAGGTAAAGGACGCCCCGGGGGAGGGAACGGCCTCCTGGCTTCGGCCGAGAGGGAAGGCCGCTGGGCGCCCGAGGGCGCCCGAGGTGCGCAGCTAGCCGGGAGGGACTTGGGCCTGAGGGCATAGTTGTCGGAGCCGTCCTGCACAGTTCAGGTTGGCGGGAATAAATGTATGTCTATTTATGGGAATGTCGGCCAGGCCTGTTCCTTCCTGGGTGGAAGGTCGTGGCAATCAATCATTCCATCTCCCTCTCTCGCTCCTCTTTCTCTCCGCCCTACCCTCGCAGCTCCCCATTTGCCCCCTTTCGGTGCACTTTTTACTTCGCCGTTGCTCTGGGGTTTTGTTTTATTTTTTTGCAGGCTTCTGCTGCTGCAGCCAACAAGTGACTGCTGACGTCTTTTTCACCAAGCTCTGCTTAGGATGGATTCATCTAAGGCTCGGCGTTTTGCATTGTGTACTTGCGGTTTTGCGGCTGTTTTAAAGGAGTTGTGCGAGTTTCACCTAAAATGAGGGAGAAAAGGCAGTTCTGGTCAACGGATCCTTGGGATCCGCCTTAGCCAGGTGTGCTCTGGAGAAATGAGGACTTAAGTAACTGAAGTGGTTCTGCACGACCCCTTAAATTTGTCAGTGACTTGAGTGAAGGGATTTAAACAGAGTGGGTTGGGTTGTTGGTTGTTTTTTTTGGAAGGGAAGAGGCTTCATGTAGCTTGGGGTGCTGTGTTAAACCTCTTTGGGGAGCTGTTTAGAAGGTGGTGTTAGGTCACTGGGTGGATGGCTGTTTATGTAACTGGCTTGGGACTATAAAGCATTTGGGTCTGGGCAATTGTGTTTCAGAGCTAGGGAAACAAGATATGCTGCTTGTGAATGGATTTGAGGGTGGTTTATCACATAAGTGTGGTAGGCAATTGGGGCTGTAGGATCATGGTTTCCTGTATGAGTTTCATTTCAAAGGGAGGTTGAGAATTTGTTGTGAAGAAAAGCTGTTGTCTTTCATGATAACTTTCTGATTAACTCTAGTGGGAGGGAAAAGAACTTCCTAGTTGTTCTGGGGTGTGTTGAGGGTGAATAGGACTTGGAAGGCAAAAGGTGAAGGAGTGATGGAGCTTTCCAACATCACACCATTCCAGCTACATATTTGTGCTTATCGTTTGTTGCTTTCCTTTTTTTACTAACAAATTTTCAAATGGTCCATTAGTTCAAATAAGAGATGATCATTTACCACTAATTTCAGTTATGAAAGTATACAGTATTCTGTATAAAATGTTAGATATACAGTCTAGGCTCACTAGCCAATTTCCTATGTGAAATATTAACACTAGTTTTGGTCTACAGACTACTTTGCCATTGGCATTAACCCAGCATAGTCTTCATTTTTAAAAGACTCTTGTGCTTTCATCAGCTGGCTTTGCTGGAAGGTGAATACCGCATGACTTTGGCTCTTTAACCTCAGAGTTCCCTCAAACCTGTTGACCCTTACGGTCATTATTTTGCTAATGGTGGTATTCTTCTGTTATTTTACTGGCTTACTTTATCATACTGATTGATAATATATCTGCAAAAATAACCATGATATGATTTTGTTGTTGTTTAGTCGTGTCCGACTCTTCGTGACCCCATGGACCAGAGCACGCCAGGCACTCCTGTCTTCCACCGCCTCCCGCAGTTTGGTCAGGCTCATGTTTGTAGCTTCGAGAACACTATCCAACCATCTCATCCTCTGTCGTCCCCTTCTCCTTGTGCCCTCCATCTTTCCCAACATCAGGGTCTTTTCCAGGGAGTCTTCTCTTCTCATGAGGTGGCCAAAGTATTGGAGCCTCAACTTCACGATCTGTCCTTCCAGTGAACACTCAGGTCTGATTTCCTTAAGAATGGATGTGTTTGATCTTCTTGCAGTCCATGGGACTCTCAAGAGTCTCCTCCAGCACCATAATTCAAAAGCATCAATTCTTCAGCGGTCAGCCTTCTTTATGGTCCAGCTTTATGGTCCAGCCTTCTTTATGGTCCATGATATGATATATACATACTATTCTGCTGTTGGTGCATAAGTTACCCAGACAAAAGTGAAACGGTTGTGTGCAACTCACATGTCCACATGGTGCATTGCTGGACAAGCCATTTTTGGTCATAAAGAAAAGTTACAGCTTGCTTCTGGTAATTGGCAAATGAGGAGACTCACTATATTGTCAATGTTTACTCTTTGGAATTAGTGTATTGATCAGCAACTGGTGGTTGTCCCAGATCAAATTTGGTGTCTTGATAAGTGACACCTGCTCCCCATTCCAGATGCTAAATCTCCTCCTTTTCTTTCCCAAGTGGCTTGGAGGGCCCTGTAGTGAAGAGCTGTCCTTCTTGTTCATATCTCCCCCCTTTCCTGAAGTCGGCATGGGTGGGGATAGGAAAAGCGGTTCCTTCCATTGTGTTTGTGTGCACACCTTGATCATCTTCTGTCCTTTGTGAAATACGTTTTAGCTGCCAATGTGACATACCGGTAACTCCTCTATCTACTTGCAGAACTCACCCATGAGTTATGTTAATGCTTCATTCAGTTCCTTTCATGAAGGAACTTGCATACTGACTAAGCTATTATGTACTGGATTCCGAACACTCTGCACTATTAATATTATTATTTTCAGGAATCCCCCCCCCCTATTTACATGGGTTAAGTTCTGGGCCCTCGCATGTGTAAGTGAAATTGTGTAAAGTGGGGAACACCCTCTAAAGACCCTTTGAACTCCCTCTCTGCTACTGTCTCTTCAATCCATACCAAAAATACTGTATCCAAAAATTTCCACAACTAGAATTGAAGCTCTGGGGCCAGCAGGAGGACACGTGGGAAAGCAGCTTCTGCTGTGGCACTAGGCCCCACACCAGCTGTTAGGTGGTCTCTTTGGGGCTTCCTCTGTTCTCACTGATGTCCTCTTTGGGCTCCGGAGAGTATCTCTTCGCGAGCCACAAAGACTCTCTACCTATCTCTCACCGTTTCTGGGTTTGAATTGAATTATTTATTTACTTCCCACACCACACATATATGCAGTTGCATGTGAGTCAGTTGTGTGGGGGGTGGGAGCCTGTATTAAATTTGTACACTGCCCTTAATCAGTAGCTCTTAGGACAGTTCACAAGATAAATGTAACTTTTGTTACATTGGCCCCCAGGGATTTTGAACTTAGGCCTTGTACCAACTTGAGTTCTCCCTGACAGTTGGTTTGTTCAGCCTCTTAAGTGGTGCAAAAGGAAAAGCAACTGATGAGAAATAGAAATATATATTGTGTAATTTCCTCTATTGCTAGTAGTAAGCAAATCAGGTTTTGTATATTTTTGGCCTAACTTTCAGTGTGACCTTCTGAAGAAGTCCAGAGCAGCACTCTTAATTAGTATAGTCTTCGTTACTACGCTGTTGCGCTGAGTTGCTGCCAGTTAATATTCTGTATTAGTTCAGTTGTCTATGTACAAGACTTAAATGTTCGTATGGCTTGAGACCTGGCTTTATAGCATTCTTGCAGTGTGGTTTTAATACATTGTCAATATGTGGTTTTCCTTTACTGCCATTCAGATTCCATGTTAGTATCAATCCTTGGAATGGCACTTTACACTGGTTATGTTTTCATGCCTCAGCATATTATGGCAATATTGCACTATTTTGAAATTGTGCAATGATGAAGAATGTATCAAGCAGTGACCAGTCAGAAGCTGAAGAACTGACCATCTACAATTAAGGAGTTCTACAGATGACGAGACAAGCAAGACGTGATTGTGTACACAGCTGATAGTCGCCACTAAGGGATGCAGTATGCCCTAGGTTTTGGTGGCATTTTCTTTCTTAACAAAAAATTCCTTGTATAGCAATTTGTCTATTAACATTGTGATTGTTTGTACCTTTGATATCAGTATTTTCTTAACTTTGTGACAGTCTCAGTATTACACTGTGAAAGCTTTTCTTACTGTAACTTTGAGTGCATTTTACCTTCTATTTTTAATCAAAAATCATCTTATTAAATGGGGCTTAGAGCTTTTGCTATTGTATGGGTTATATGTGCAACTGGGTATATTTCTAGCTAACATTTTGTAAGAAAAAATGTTTAGATTCATATGGAGATGTGGATATATTCATGGAATCCTACAAAACCTTGTTTGTAAGACCTAACTCAGGTGCTTTAACTGCTATCTGGACTGTTCAACAGAATACTTAGGTATCATTCTATTTTGCTTTAGGAATAAATGGAAATGTTTTGTTCCATTTGGAGAAGAATAAGACCACTTGGCACTGCATGTATGGAACACTACTTTGTAAGGGGAAAGTGCGGGACCCAACTCCTGTCTGACCATAAAACCTTAATTTAATTTTACGCATGTCATCTGGAGTTTTGTGATAACATCTTAAAGCTGCTATTATAGCATCTAACTGTACTATACTTTTGTTTGTTTATTTCCCAAGGAGCATATTTTAATATAGACTGAGTTCAAAGACCATGTCTATGGCAGTTGGCTATAATATAATCATGTCTGTATTGTGAACCCTGTATTGTAACTGTTGTTCAAACACCCTTGAATACTTAGACCAAATGACCAAAATATAATGTTTGATGTAGACTTGAGTTTAAAACCACAGCAATAAGGAGCTGTCTACTAGGCTGAAGTCTTGTCTTAGTTTTTATAGCTTTTTCAGATTTCTATTCTGAAATGTAAGATGGCAGTTTTTAAGGTGTGGGTTCTTTTTTTTCCCCAAAATAAAAGCTGAAAGCAGAGTTGATGCCTAATGTGGTGGTACTTTAATTTTAGGGGGCTGTATTGCAGGATGCAGAACCTTTGGGTGTTTACATGTGGCTGATCTCCAGCTCCTACCAGCCTTAGCCAGCATGGTTGGGGGGTGGGGTGGGGGTGAGAGTTTTAATCCAGTAACTTCTGGAGGGACAGAGGCTCCCCATCTGCGCTGTATTGCTGTACTGGATAATACTCCTTCAACAATGTTCTAGAAAGGAGAAAGACCAGCAGCTGTGCATGGGAATACTGAGCTGCTGCCAAAGTCTCCCTTGCCTGGGTTGCTTCTCCAGTGGTAGCAGAAGTGGTGGGGTGCCTGGGGGTGCTGCCTCTTGCATTTCCACTACCTGAGGCCCATTTCATAGGTGGGCCGGCTCTGCCTACCATTAAACTCAAGGTGGGGGTATTGAGGTGAATTCATATAATATTAAGCAAGGGAGCTTTCAGAAGTTTAAGCAAAGTCTATTGGCCCTACATTGCACTCTTGAGTAATTCAATGCAGTGAGTGGAGAATGCAGAGTTTCACATAAAGAGTAACTTCAAAGAGCTTCACATCCTACAAGACCCTATCGCCCTTCAACACAGTCTTCAATTTCTCTCATAATGAAGCTTCAAAGTGTCCTCTGAATGTTCACTATTCTAATCAAAACTGGTTTTGTAGCCCATCTTACCCCTGCTGTACCAGTCATGTTTTAAACATCTTGATTAAGTTAAGACATCAAACGGACAATTTCCAAAGCCCCCCTCCTAGCTGCTGAATGAGGAAATGGTATCCTTTGTGAAATACAAAAAGAGGAAAGTGTCCTCCACTTCAGCCACTGTAGGTGTAAAGTCTAGAATTATTTGTGAAATGAAGGCTCATGCTATTTTAAGACCACAGTCCTGTGCACAACTTGCGTGGGACTAAATCCTTTTGAACCTAGGGAGGCTTACTTCCAAGTTTAGAAGTGAATCTTATCATTAGAAGTCTTATCATTGAAAGCTATCTGATTTCCTGCCTGAAGCCTGTATGTGCAGGAGTCTCTGTTTTAGGCTGAAGAGATGATTAAGGGGAGACATGATAGTGGGCTTAAAATTCCCATTCTGAAGTCTTGTGCTCTCTTGCTCTAGTCTCCAGAGGGCAGGTCTAGAAAAATATGTGGAAATGGCAAAACCACCTAAATATAAGACTGGTTTTACAGTGGAACAAACAACCGTGTCAGGAGGTGGTGGGTTCTCATTCACTAGAGGTATTTTAGTAGAGGCTGGAGGCCTCCTGCATTGCAGATCTGCAACTGAGCAGGGAGATGAGAGATACATCACCACCCCAAGGCTCTATGGTTTTATGTCTTAAAGATGGATTTCTGTATGAGAGCTGCCACCAACTGGAAATCTCAGGGGACATGAAGTTGGTCCACAGCATGTCCATATTGAGTTGTGTGTGTGTGTGTGGGGGGGTGCAATAAGAGATCTCAAACATGGGCATATATAATGCTAGGTGTGGGGGATAAAGAGTATTTACTATGTAGAAAGCCTCAGACATACAGATTTGAGGAAAGGTCACGAAAGCACCACACTTAAAACAGCACTACCACTAATTTTTAATCTTTGTTTCCCCTATTGAGCAATTGAAATGAGGTGGATAGAAGTGTCTCAGGGCTATTGGACAATTGCTAATAGGAAATGACAAGACACACAAGATAACCCCCTTTTGCCTCCAGCTCAAAAGTCACCTCTGTTGAGGAAGCTATGTTAGAACCTTGGGGACTGCTTGGGGACTGAGGGAAGAGGAATGCTCTCAAACTAGTTCCGGTGATTGAAAGAGGTGGTCAAGTAGCCAAGGTGTATCTGCTTTCTTCCCACACAAAAACTTTATGGTGCTCAGACAGGTTGGTTTGGGTAAGCACAATGTACAAATGTGAAGCTCTCATTTTAATGCATTTTAAACATGTATAACCTGACAAAAAGAAAACATCAAAAGAGACTTAAAATCAGACGTAAACACAATTGCATGCAATGCAAAAATAATATAATCAAAACAGCTGAGTGGGTTGAAAAACTAAAGACAGTGGATTAAAAAACTAAAAAAAGAATGTAACAAGCAACCCATTTAGTGCTCTTATCTCACCGATAGCCCTAAACAACCTTGAGATCTTCAGATGAAGGGTGGTATATAAATCTATTAGTATATTAGTACCCCACCCATCTGACTGGGTTGCCCCAGCCACACTGGGTGGCTTCCAACATATAAAAGCATAATAAAATATTGCTCATTAAAAAGCTTCCCTATACAGGGCTGCCTTCAGATGAGATAACATGGCGTCTTCCAGATGCTTTGGTGCTTCAACTCCCAACAACCCTCTCAGCTCCAAACAGCAGAGCAAGCGGTCAGGGCTGATCAAAGTGGTCCAACGATACCTGGACAGCCACAGTTTTACAACAACAAAAGGGTCTAACTGATGGTTTTTATGCTGCCCCTAGTACCTCACTTCAGCACTTGCTGCCCATGGCACTAGTTTTGCTTGTTTTGAAGATTTCTAGCCCTCATGTCATTGTATGAGATTGCAGGATGGATCACAACAATTCAAAACCTAAGAAGCACAAGAGAGAATACAGAGCTTGTGGTGCAGTGCTAACAGCAGAAAGAGACAAGGAGCTGCAGCCAACTCTGCATGTGCAGATTTCCCCTCCTGCACCAGGGCTTCCCCTTCCTCTCTCCCGGCATACCCTCAACATCTACACTAGAGGGTCTTCCAACCCCCCTGGAGCAGATTTTGAGGGTGCTCAGGGGAGACGCAGAGGTGCTTGTGCAGGCGCAAGTGCTGCACCAGCAGAACAATATATGACCTGAGATTTTCTTCATCCCCATGTGTATGTAGAGTACTGCTGAGGCTAATGGAACCCCATGTTGGTAAAAAGCTTGGAACAGGGATGGTGGACCTGTGGGCCCTCCAGATGTTGTTGAACTCCAACTGAAGAAAAACGTGGTGGTTGTGGGTCTGCTTTGGTAAGTTCAGTCCATCTAGCCCAGGCATGTTTTGGGACTACAATTCCCATCATCCCTGACCACTGGCCCTGCTAGCTAGGTATGATGGGAGTTGTAGTTCCAAAAGAGCTGGAGGGACAAGTTTGGCCATGCCTGATCTAGCCCAATATTGCCTACTGTGAATGACAACTGTTCTCAGAGGGGGGGTTTCTAGCCTTGCTTCCTGAGAATCCTTGAAAGTGGAAATGTTAAGGACTGAACCAAGGGCCCTGTATCAGAAAGCGTTTAATATTTGGTGTCATATTCTGTTTTTCTCTGTGTTGGAAGCCACTCAGAGTGGCTGGGGCAACCCTGCCAGATGGGCAGGGTATTATTACTTTTACTACTATTACTATTACTGTTGTGAGGGTGTGTTCCATTACTGAGTCAGGTCCTCTTTTCGCTCCCACACCTGCCTTCCCCAACTGGGACAGAGCAGCCAGGACTTCCTTCATTGCAAGTGTCCTTCTGGCATTAAGTTCCTTGTCTCACCTTTGCTTCTGGATGACATTCTTCTTGCATCTCCTCCTCTTGCCTCATCCAGATCCCCCGCAAGTTGTCTGTAACCTTTCTGACCTTTCAAAATAACATCTCCTTTGATGCTCAGCACTCAATCTTTGACTTCCTTTAGTTTAAATCAAATACTTTGGCCAAATCCCCTGCAGCTCACAAACCCCAAAATAGGAGTCCTCAGGGGGGAAGTATTTGCTGGGATTAAACGATCCAATTTGTAGGGCTGCCTGCTGGTATCCTATCACCTCTTTCCTTCAAATATACCTTTTACCCACATGTTGTCTGAATTCTGGAAGCACTGCTGTCATATTCTTCTAATCATTCAGCAGTGGGCAGCTCTATCATTCTGTCATTGCTGGAATCTAATTCATTAGAGTTGAGAACAACATTGTGTCATTTAGGCTTCCTATATCCACTGCCCCATGTCAGGTAATTAGGATTATTCCTAAAACGTGCTTTTCGGTATCTAGTCCAATCAAATGGTAAATGATCAGATATGTGTAGATTCTCCAAAAGACAAGTCACCTGTGACAGTCCTTGCGCCAACATTTCCATTGTGGGTTATGTCACACAAGCAGCTAAACCAATTTACAGGCCGCAGAGTTTGTTCAATCAAGACTGCTTTGCTGTCACCTTTTAGAATTAGATACTCCCTTTTGGAATTTTATCTGCTTCTTGTACATTACAAATGGAGACCCGTAAATAGTTGCAGATCTCCTTCCCCCCATTCCTAGAATCTAGTTGCACATACACATTATATGCAGGTTCTGCTATCTGCTCATTATGCGAAAATCCACTTGTCCGAACATAAGAAATTTGCAAAAGTGTATATAAGTCAAAGTTGCATACAAAAATGTGCATATTACGATAAATTTGCACTAAAATGCTGCTGATTTATCTTTTTAGGACTTTTAAAAATGCAAACTGATGTGGCAATGTGGAGAACTGAACATAAAATGGGAAAAAGGAGGAACAGAGAAAGTGAAATTGACAGATTGCCATCCCTACAACTGACATGCAAATGGGTGTCGCCTGGGAGAAAGTTCTCACATTGAAGAGTAATGATCCTGCACAGCATATGCCCTAACAAACAGCATTATTAGTTTGAAAGCACCAATCAGCTGTATAAAAAGCCTGTATGAAAGGAGAGGTTAATTCCAGGCACCTCCTCCTCTTCCCTAAGAGGTGATCAGCAGCACTAATAATCTGTTTGGCAGTTAGCATCTCACCTGCAGCACTGTACACAAAGCCTGCTGCTGCAGATATGTACCGTATCTCTGAATTAGAGCCATTATACAGAGTCCTCATTTGGAAAACCCTGTTGTAAGGTCAGGTAAGGGTAAGCTGCCTCTAGTACAGTGGAGCATAGTTAACCCTGCACCTTTTTTGAATGAAAAATGGAATGCTCATTCAACGCCTGCTGGCAAGATTAGTATCTTCTCCCTGCGGTACCTCCTCATTAAGTTCTGGTTGACTTCCAGGGCTTGTTGAGCGACAGTGGCTGAAGAAGGCCAGGTAACATGTGGGTGCAGCTAAGCATGTGAATCTTAATTAGAACTGCAGTTTGATTTGGAACTAGGAAAGCATCAAGAACAGTCATTGCCTGACTTATGAAAGGCTGAGGATGGTTGAAGCCTGTGTCACTCTCTTGCCATTATTGATAAATCAATTGCCACCCCAAATCAGCCAACTAGGCCTTCATTTCCCATCCACATTTTCCAGGGAGCTTAACTTGATCACATTCATAAAGAAGTTATCACAGGGTATTTTTAGCCATTAGGGTTTTTCTGTGTGGCCATTTTGGACTGTGTACACCAGAGGTCAGCAAACTTTTTCATCAGGGGGCCAGTCCACTATCCTTCAGACCTTGTGGGGAGCCAGACTATATTTTTTTTTTTTTGGGGGGGGGGAATGAACGAATTCCTATGCCCCACAAATAACCCAGAGGTGCATTTTAAATAAAAGCACACATTCTACTCATGTAAAAACATGCTGATTACTGGACCGTCCGCGGGCCGGATTTAGAAGGCAATTGGGCCACATCCAGCCCCCGGGCCTTAGATTGCCTACCCCTGCTGTACACCTTACTGCTTATTCAGGCTCCAGTGTGCCACTGATGCTTTTATCTTCTAGTTTTTTTGAGAAATACTCCTGCTTGATGTGTTTCCACTCAGATCAGCTTCAAATTGATTTCAAAATTCAAGCTGCGGTTAAGCTGGTGTAACTGAAATATTGAAATAATTGAAATACTTTATTGTCACTTGTACAACTTGTACACATCAGGATTTGAACCCTGGCCCCCTAGATTGTAGTCCAGCAACTCTAACCCCTACACCACACTGGATATCACAACAGGGACTTGAAACACAACGGGCAGAAATGACCTTGCTGCATTTTAAGTCCCTAATATGTACATAGCCTAAGGTATGAGTTTTACCTTTGACATTGATGAAAAGCATCAAGTGTTGAAATATCAGGACTGTAATGTTAGTCCTCCTCGGAGTAAACTGAGTGAAAATAATAATAATAATAATAATAATAATAATAATAATAATAATAATAATAATAATTTTATTATTTATACGCCACCCATCTGGCTAGGTTTCCTCAGCCACTCTGGGTGGCTTCCAGCAGAATATAAAAACATAATAAAATAGTGGACATTATTTAAGGTCCATTAATCTGAGTGGGTCTACATTGTGTATAACCTATACGTTGTGTGTAAACCAAAGTTTGCTGTGCACTTTTTTAAAACAGATATAAAGGAGCTCACACATTATGATCAGTATCTGCTCCCACTGAATGCCCAAATAATTTTGTCCTAATGCAACAGATGTCTTTGTCTTGAGCACAATCTGTCCTGACCCACAACATTTCACGGATGTTCCTCCTCCTCCTCACTTCACTTCTTCTAAACATCATTTGTTCTTAGATCAAAGCCTGAATTTTTGCCCTTGTGCGACAGCTCAGGCTTTTCCAGACAACATCCTCCTCCACAGCAGGCTGCTCTAATAGCTGGGAGGCAGAGAAATCCGAGGAAGCCTTCAGAAGAACAAGGCTGTTTCAGGACCGGAGGCATAGCTCACCTACCCTCCCTGTGTAGATGGGTTTGGTGCTTTACAATATTGCCACTTCAGCCCTTAAAAACAAGAGCACTGCACACTCACTTTATTAATCTGGAGGCGACGGCACAATAATAACATATCACATACAGTAATAATATATGCCTGCCTGCTGAATAATAAACTGCTTCCAAAACACCAACTGTTGCAGAATGCAGGTACTCATTAATCAAGAGGAACATTTCTAGTCTGGGTCTAGCACCACAACTTTGGCTTTCGGAGCGAAGCTGTGCTGGAAGAACAAATACCACCACCTGCTGAGGTCTGAGGCTCATTCAGACTTTGCCAGAAGCATCTGACAACCATTCTCCCCTGTAGTCTTTCCCAGCAGCACTTTCTCCCTTGCTGCTCCTGGCTGCGCACTCTCCCCCACCTTTAAAAACAAAGCAACAACTGCTGAGACAAGGCCAGGCTATGAAGGGCAGCAGTGGTTAAATCTATTCCATGATGTGGCTGGCCAAGCTATTCACAAAACATTATAATTTCTCATTGCACCTCCAAGGAGCTCAAGGTGGTGTCCATAGGTCTCTCTTCTCTAATTTTACCCCAGCAGCTAAACGGTGACAGTTTAGGCTGAGTGACTGGCCCAAGGTCACCCATGCAGCTCTGTGGCTAAATGGGAATTGGAACCTGGATGTCTTGAGTCCTAATCTAACGATAGGGTGGTCACTTTGCATTTGAAACCCCCCCCCACAGTTCTTCATATGCTGTATAAATGTGTATCATTTATACAATGGTACCTCGGGTTACATACGCTTCAGGTTACAGACTCCGCTAACCCAGAAATAGTACCTCGGGTTAAGAAGTTTGCTTCAGGATGAGAACAGAAATTGTGCTCTGGTGGTGCGGCAGCAGCAGGAGGCCCCATTAGCTAAAGTGGTTAAGAACGGACCTCCAGAACGAATGAAGTTCTTAACCCGAGGTACCACTGTATGTACATCATTTGGGTCCAGCTGTGGGTAGGCCCAGGGAGGCCCACCACAGGAATATTTAGGGGGACAGGAATATTTGGGGGGCCCTTGGCCCCTCGGCTCCTCCCAATAGCAGGTTCCCAATAGCACTTGCATTATGGACATTGTATGAAGACTAGGATCGGCCCATGTGATACTTAGTGCATGTTCAAAGCCAACAGGCTGTGAATTTTGTTAGTGTTCATTTCAGAGGTACACATGATTTCTATGACAAATGGTAGAAGACAACACTTATGTGGACACATATGAAACCTCTGAGATGCAATTGGTCCTCTATTTATCAGCTTCTGACCCCTTTGCCTGTTGTTTTGCCGTTGGGTTATCTGCTGTGATATCAGAGCAGTAGGGTTTTGTAGGCAGATGTGTATTTCTTGCTGCCATGGGCTTAACAGCCCTGAAATTCCACAGAGACTGGGCAACTGAGTGCCAAGGAGAGCTTGAGAGCTCTTCCAAGTTCCATAACAACTTTTATTGATTGAAACACCATCGCTCTCAAAGGAAACCTTATGGTTTCACATCTTCTTTGCCATATAATTTTGGAGCCTTTTAACAGAATGGAGAGATGATGCTTGCTGCTTACATATGTGATGTTATTCTTGCAGACAACACTAGATGACACTATGTTGTCAGTTATATCAGCAAATCACACCCTATGTGTAATACTTTCTCTTTGCATCGTTTAACATTCAGTTGCATGTAAGAACATAAGGGACCTGAAGCTGGATCAGGCCAAAAACCCATCTAGTCCATCATTCTGTTCTCACAGCGACCAACCAGATGCTCACTGGAACCCCTCAAGCAGAACCTGATTTTCCTTTAAGTTATCATCACCATCATTATTAATTTAAAAAACCCAACAACCCTCGCCCTTGATCACTTCTGTATAGCATGGTTCATCAGGAGCACTGTTTGAAAACAAATATTCAGCTGTGAGTTTCTGTCCAACATATTTTGCAATCAAGGATGTGCCAGAGTTAGTGCACTTTTAAAATTCACAGTCTTTGGGCAAGACTTTAATTCCCCCCCCCTGCCACAGACAGTATGTTTTAACTATTCTGGCCCCCTTTTGTGTCCCTTTCTAATGTATGGTATATATTTTATTAGGACTTCTATTAAAGTGGTTTAAAATAGTCATCTAAAGGAGTTTGACCCTCCCAATATTACCTCTCTTATTTTTAAGCAATCTTCCTGTTCTTAATTAATGCCATTCTCTGAAAATAAATATGACTGGATTTATTCAGACATGACTTTGGACCTTTCCCTGCTTTGCCCAGGCCACTTAGACCAATTAGCTTACATCATATATGTGATGGGTTATTTGTTTTGCTGGGAATAAAATAGCCCAAATAGTTAAATGGTGCTTAAAGGTATTATGGCTATATTCAGGAGGAAAGTGGAGTTGAGAGGCATGGTGGAATCCAATGTGTTCTCCAAATGAACCAGACAAATCAGCAGGGGAAAATAACAAGAGATAACAGGAGGCTGCTGTTAGTTTTTCATCTCTAGGGAAATGTTTGCAAAATCGCAATGACAACAAGAAGAGAACTTGAAGCCACGGCTGTGTACATACTCCTGTTTACTTTGCATCCAGTTTGATCCCACCACTGGTTTGGGAAGCGGTGTGCACACATTAGCCCAAATCTGTATCTGCGCTGTTGTTTCTTATAAAATGCTGTGTTTTGATGTATTTCCCACCTCAAGCCAGCGTCAATCTGAATTGAGGGGGACAGGGAGATCTTGCTGTGTTTTAAAGCTTCTATTGCCTACACACACAGCCTATATTTCAGTTTCTGCGTCTTTTTTGAATTATATTTAATATTTTGGGGACTAACTACAATTCTATGCATGTCTACTTAGAAGTAAGTTCCGCTGAGTTGAATGGTACTTTACCCAGTGACCTGGGTGTAAGTCCCATGTATAAGATTGCACAGTAAATAGCACTGAAAATGGTTTTCCCCACTAGTGACTTGTTTTCCAGGTAACTATGGGACACACCACACACCTCTTTAATGCAATTCACATGTTTGGAGATGAGTAGGAGAAAGGGGGGGGCAAAAGGGATGAATTATGAAGAAGTAAAGAGGAAAATAATTTCATGAGGTAATGGATGAGCTCTGTCCGGAAGATTAATCAAGGCAGTTGCAAGAGAGTGCCAAAAGCATAACTGAAGTAGAACTAAATATCTGATTGTAATTAAAACTTTAGCCTTCTAATGGCTCCATGAAAGATATTTTAATAAACGTGAAATGCACTTTCTAAATGGCACGCTAACTTTTAATGACTTGGGTGTTTTGTTTGATTAGTAACCTGGACTGTTAAATTAAAGCCAACTGCAAGTGCATGATAAAATATTGATGGTTTCAGGCAAATGAATTGGGGGAGTTATGCTTGACAGATTTTTTGGTATCATTAAGGATTTTAACTGGTGGAAAATATATATTCCTGGTGCTTAAAGATAGTTAAAGAGGATCTAGCCATTTATATGCCCTCGTTTTAATTTTACAGTAATAATGGAGGGGGGATCTGAATTATTCACAGATGGCTGGTCAAGAGGGGTCACTTAATTTAAAAAGTGTTAGTTTAATTACACCTGTTTCTCATTTCCAGCATAGATAATTAAATATTCAGAGGTATTTGGTTATTTCTGTTTCTTAAGAATGCCTGCAGCTTTTGGGGGGAATTTCCTCTTCATAAGATGTGTATATATGGCAGAAAAAAACTATTGTTTCTAGGTAAAGCTAGTTACGGGGAGATAATTGAATCAGAAACATATTGTTGTACACCACCACAACCTCCGAGCAGTGTGAGATTCCAAGGGTTCCATGCACTTACCCAGGATTTGTGTTTCCTTTTGGGAATGAGGTCTGCGGGTACATGGTCATAGCTGGGTCTGGGCTTACTGGCAAAAGCTTGAAAAATGGGTGGAGTTTCCACCTGTCTTGCAGAGATTGCCTTCTAACAGGGTATACCCAGCAGGCTCAGGTTGTGATGGGGTGACCAAAGGAAGAAAAACCTTCATAGGAAGCGCCTGTGCCAAAGCCTGATTCCATTCTTGGTTCCTTAAAAGGTAATGGGACCCCTGACCATTAGGTCCAGTCGTGACCGACTCTGGGGTTGCGGCGCTCATCTCGCTTTATTGGCCAAGGGAGCTGGCGTGCAGCTTCCGGGTCATGTGACCAGCATGACTAAACCGCTTCTGGTGAACCAGAGCAGCACACGGAAACGCCGTTTACCTTCCCACTGGAGTGGTACCTATTAATCTACTTGCACTTGACGTGCTTTCGAACTGCTGGGTTGGCAGGAGCAGGGACCGAGCAATGGGAGCTCACTCCGTCGTGGGGATTCGAACCGCCGGCCTTCTGATCGGCAAGCCCTAGGCTCTGTGGTTTAACCCACAGCGCCACGCTTAGAACCTTCCAAATGCAGTTCAGAAATACAGAAAGGTTTCCTTTAGCCATCATCAAAGGGATTAGGTGGTATTTCATGAGCAATCGCTGATTTGCTTGTGGAGAGCCTAGACAATGTTGTGTTCAAGCTCTGTGTTATCTCATACTTTCCCACTGCATTTCTCCCATCACTTTGTTTAGTGCAAAAAGATATTTTGGGAAAGCAGGTTTGCTGCACAAAAACTCCAAATTGACTTTAACCCTGCACCCTGAACTTGCTTGTGTGTGATTGAATCCCATGTGAAAATAGTGAGGAGTCCAGAACATGGGTGTGGCTAGGATTTTTGTTAGTGGGGGCAGGACTTTTTTTGGGGGGAAAGAACTGATGTGATTGGTCAGTTAGTTAAGCATTTCTATTGTTTTACTTGATGGGGGGGGCCAGCTGCCCCCCTTTGCCTGTGGCCATGGTCCAGAAGCATCCTGTATCACACTGTGGAACTGTCCCAATATTCTTCATAAACAGCTTTTCCGGGAACCGAAACAGCTGAAATGGGGAAGAGGGGAGAGGAGAAAAGCCCCAATGCATATACAGAATATCATGCATGGCATTTGGGATTCCAGCCATTGCTGGGGTGATAGGATGGGCTGCTGGAAAATGAGTCTCTCCTACTCAAACCAGCCAGTCATTTTACATAAAAAAGAGGAAGTATGTTTTAAACAGGAGTTAAGAAGATGCTCCTCTAAGGGAGCCACATTATTACTGGGGAACCCAGCCAATGGGCAGGGTAATAACTACTACTACTACTACTACTCCTGCTACTAGCTGAAACCCAGTGGCGTAGCGTGGGGGGTGCAGGGGGGGCCGGCCGCACCAGGCACAACATCTGGGGTTAGGGCAAATCCACGGGTTAGGGGGCGCAAATCCACGGGTTAGGGGGCGCAAATCCACGGGTTAGGGGGCGCAAATTACTTGCCTCGCCCCGGGTGCTGACAACCCACGCTACGCCACTGCTGAAACCTAAGGGAAACAACCAGGCAATATTTGCAAAAGTGCCACGAGTGGAAAAGACTAAAGGCAGCAGCCTAAGCCCTCTTTGAAAAGTAAAATAAAGCCTTCAGTAACAAAAGCTAATGAGCCCCTGAGCTACAGGAGAAAGGATGTTCCCACTGAGATATAAGCTTTTTAAAATTTCATCAGAGGAGCAATTGCTCTAAGCACTGAAAAATGGAATGTCTGTGGCAAAACAACTAACATAGCACCTGCCAAACATATTCTTCCTTTTGTTGTTGTTAGTAATTTCTCTTTACCAATCGCTATTTATTTATGTTTTGCTGATCTTTTTAATTGACCTTATCCTAATTTTGTACACTGTACACAGCATACATTGCTGTATATCTATGAAAGTGCAGTCTATAAATATTTCAAGAAATAATGATAACAGCAACAATGCCAGTAATATAAGACAACCTGGTAACTTCCAGATGCTTTGGATTACAGCTTGTCTAGCTCCAGGTAGCAAGTGCAAAAAATTGGAGGGCAACAGTTTGGGGAAGGCTGATTCACATATGCATGACACTTACGAATAATAATTGCCATAGTAATTAGTTTTGAAGGGCATAGTCCTGTTTTAGGGATAAAGTTAGTGCATAAGGCAGGTGATAGCAAGAGGACTGAGCCAGACATGCTGCTGACCACATTGCTAATAAGTTATAACATACAACAGATAAATATTGTGACAAAAAGCCCTGAGGACTCCTAATATATAAAGCTTCAATGTTTACGGAAAGATAGAGCTCTCAGCAACACTCTCATATTGATACTGTCACCTGTCTATTAGATTTCAATAAGCGGATGAGGTGAGGCATATTTCAATTTCTGTGTAACTACAACTGTTATTAAGAGTCTTCTGTGGTCTTTATTGAAAGCAAAAGATCTCTTCACAAGCAATATCAGTGTTTTCATTGCAAGGGATAATGTGATGTTTATGAACTGGCGTGTGATGGGTTGTACTGTGAGTATATAAATCCTCGTATATAAATTGCTCATAAAACAGGTGTACCATATACCCCAAATGTGCTCATACCATGACAAAATTCCTGCAGCCCTATCTGCATTGCACTGAAAGCGCAAATACAACTGCATGTTTGTTATGTATCACCAGCAGAACTTTCATTCACATAGACATTGGGTGATACCAAACTCAGATGAGGCCCATAGAAATAACTGAGTCTCCTCTGAGTATGACTAACATCAGCTGTCACCCTTTATCTTTCTGGACAGTCCACTGAATTCCACCAATGTCTCTTGCCCATTTTTTTTACTTTTTGGGAAAGAAAGGGGGGGGGAAGGGAAGTTAGTGCATTTAACTTTTTTGGGGGGTGGGGGTGGGGAAACAGGCCCACAGAGTCACTGGAAGCTTAGAGGGCCCCTATCTGACTTGAGATGCCTTGTTAACAGCAAAATCCGACCCGTAAATGAGACCATGACACAAATCACCTAATTCACACACACAGCCAAAGCCAATGCCCACTCCTAATATATACACGCCTAATATATACATATTTCACCCTATTGCCAGAAGTGAACTTTGCCTACATAACCCAGGTATCAGGAGTACCTCTAACTTCAAAACGTCTCTCATTATCCATGCAATTGAACCTTCCACACTGCCTTCTTAAGAGTCATCCTGCATATAAATATTAGGAACACCACCACCCCCTTTTACATTATACATAAAATTTATTGTTTTCCCACTCAAATGATTTTTCTGGAGTTTCCTCCAATCATTTGAAAAATCATCATTCTTAACGTTCACGTGGATCAGCTTGTAGCCGTTCTGCCCTCACACAAAATGGAAGCTGTGTTTGCTGAACCTGCTGTGTGTGGTGTCCATTCTCTCTACCTTTTTGTCTGTCCTCTGACCCTGCATGTGTTATCTTACTGTGAGGCAGCATCTTTGAAGTGAGTGGGGGAACTGCCATTCTTTTGACAGCTACTTTGTAATGCTGTTTCCATTTGCACAAATATTTCATGGCCTGTTTTCCCCCAAGTTTGATTTTCATGAAGAGAGAAACAATCTCTAGAGAAATATTTTAGGTAACTGACAAACACTAATGTATGTGTAATATATATATAAATATATATATATATATATATATATATATATATATATATATATATATGTTTGTATCTATAAATTCTGAAAATACAGACCATTTTTCATTCACTCTGACAGCTCGATCAAAACGTGGGATTTGGAAACCAACAAATTGGCTTTCCCTAGTTACTGTGTGAAAGAACAGCGTCATTATATGATCACAACATCCTTTGTTAGGATCAGTCGGTCAGTGTGTTGCTTTTTAATAAAAGCCACAGGGAAGCAATCAGAAGAATCCCAAGTTTTAACTCTAGAGGGCAGTACAACACAATGCGAACGGATTTCTTACCTTAGACTAGAACCAGACATCTCTCACAACAAAGGCCCCAATTCAATCTTCTTCTTCAGGACAGAGACCATAGAGTGAGGAGCAGTTTTCTTTTGTCTCATGGTTAAATATTGTGCTAAAAATCCTCTTTCAACCATCAGGGTTGTGGAAGCCTGCCAGTGACTTAAGTGAGGGTCTAACTAATTTTTATTGGTGTGTGTGTGTGTGTGTGTGTTTGTATATGCGGCTCTCACTAACAGTACTGGTAATCTCTAGTAACAGAAGCATGTGATATTCTTGCAATCCATCACCAGCAAGTGGCAGCCCAGTGAACTGGCAGGGTAACAAGGCTGAACGCACTTCTGTGACATTACCAGGGGGACACAGAACAGCAGTAGGGATGGGCAAATTTGTCAATTTTAAGTTTCCTCACTTTCTCATTTATCCAATCTTAAGTTTAGTTCCGCACATTTCTGCATTGGTTTGACACACATAAATAATAATAATAATAATAATAATAATAATAATAATAATAATAATAATAATTTATTATTTGTACCCCGCCCATCTGGGCGGCTTCCAACAAATATGAAAAATACACCAAAATGTCACATATTAAAAACTTCCCTGAACAGGGCTGCCTTCAGATGTCTTCTGAATGTCAAGTAGTTGTTTATCGCTTTGACATCTGATGGGAGGGCGTTCCACAGGGCGGGCGCCACTACCGAGAAGGCCCTCTGCCTGGTTCCCTGTAACTTGGCTTCTCGCAGTGAGGGAACCGCCAGAAGGCCCTCGGAGCTGGACCTCAGTGTCCGGGCAGAACGATGGGGGAGGAGACGCTCCTTCAGATATACTGGACCGAGGCCGTTTAGGGCTTTAAAGGTCAACACCAACACTTTGAATTGTGCTCGGAAACGTACTGGGAGCCAATGTAGGTCTTTCAAGACCGGTATTATATGGTCTCGGCGGCCGCTCCCAGTAACCAGTCTAACTGCCACATTCTGGATTAGTTGTAGTTTCCGGGTCACCTTCAAAGGTAGCCCCACGTAGAGCGCATTGCAGTAGTCCAAGCGGGAGATAACCAGAGCATGCACCACTCTGGCGAGACAGTCTGCAGGCAGATAGGGTCTCAGCCTACGTACCACATGGAGCTGGTAAACAGCTGCCCTGGATACAGATTTGACCTGTGCCTCCATGGACAGCTGTGAGTCCAAAATGACTCCCAGGCTGCGCACCTGGTCCTTCAGGGGCAGTTACCCCATTCAGGACCAGGGAATCCTCCACACCTGCCCGCCTCCTGTCCCCCAAAAACAGTACTTCTGTCTTGTCAGGATTCAACCTCAATCTGTTAGCCGCCATCCATCCTCCAACCGCCTCCAGACACTCACACAGGACCTTCACCGCCTTCACTGGTTCTGATTTAAAAGAGAACCACACCGTGACAGTCAACCACCAAACCACTAGGTATCTGTGATTTAGTAATATCATGAGGGGAATCTAGTGAATGCAGAAAAATCTATCTCAGGTTCCCTCTTCACAGTCCTTTGAAGGGATTTTCACAAGGTATGCAACAGGGTGTGGACTCAGTCTAAGGCAAAGCATTCTTTCCGCCCAGAGCCCTCATGAGCTAACATGTGCGTTCAAGACGTGTGCAACCAGGTCATAAAGATGTTACTGAAATGTCACTAAAAGGGCAGAATGAGAGTGGGGTGGAGTGGGGTGTTTGCAAGCTTTTTCAATGGGTTTCAATTATACACGATTTCACCGATATGTGAGGTACCTGGGGGTTTGCCTGTATACAAGAAGCTAATGCATGTGCTCCTCATTCAAGTTAGGATAAAGAGATAACTTCTACACAGGCTCCTTTACCGCTCTCAGTGAAATGGGGCATCCTTTGCTGGAGAATTGCTTGTGAGCCCTCACCATACGAGAAATCCCTGAAGTTGAGCACCAGTGATTTGATCCAGATAAATTTAAGTCATATTTCATTTAAGTAATGTTTAATTTCAAAGCATTATATATTGTTTACATGACATTTCTATTAAAATATGAAAAATGTTTTTGCTAACTTTAAAAAGCCCCCAGTTGGGATGCAAATGTATTTATGTACGTACGTGATTCACTAACAGACGTTTGCTAAGCTAGATGATTATTTCTGTTGTCTTGAACTTCAGTTATTTACATTTCCAATTTGTTGTTGTTGTTGTTTAGTCGTTTAGTCGTGTCCGACTCTTCGTGACCCCATGGACCAGAGCACGCCAGGCACCTCTGTCCTCCACTACCTCCCGCAGTTTGGTCAAACTCATGCTGGTAACCTCGAAAACACTATCCAACCATCTCATCCTCTGTCGCCCCCTTCTCCTTGTGCCCTCCATCTTTCCCAGCATCAGTGTCTTCTCCAGGGAGTCTTCTCTTCTCATGAGGTGGCCAAAGTACTGGAGCCTCAGCTTCACGATCTGTCCTTCCAGTGAGCACTCAGGTCTGATTTCCTTAAGAATGGATGCATTTGATCTTCTTGCCGTCCATGGGACTCTCAAGAGTCTTCTCCAGCACCATAATTCAAAAGCATCAATTCTTCGGCGATCCATCCCCTTCATGGATCACTGCCTTGCCGTGGCGAAGGGGCTTGAAGAACTCAGAGAAGCTATGAACTATGCCGAGCAGGGCACACAAGATGAACAGGTCATAGTGGAGAGTTTTGACCAAACGTGATCCACCTGGAGGAGGAACCGGCAAGCCACTCCAGTATCCTTGCCAAGAAAACTCCATGGACAAAGACAACAGACATTTCCAATTTAGGGTCCACAAAAAGAGCTATTTGGGGGGGCCTGTTATTGCACTGGCACTCTTTTCGTTCAGCTGTCTTTATGGAACTAAGATGCTGAATGCTGTAAAATGACCTTAGGAAGGATAAATGTACCCACCAGTTGCTTCCTGCAAGATTTAAGGCTCTCTCTTTTTTTGCAATGGGCAGAATGCCTGGAAGTTGACAAGGGCAGGATGCAAGGCATAGAATGAAGTAGACAAGACATCTATTTATTAGCTGTGCTGTGTATGCCTGGAGACTTTTAAAACCCAGCCACTTTTTGAAATATAAACTAAAAGAAATCTTGATTTATACTGCATACATGTGGCTACTTTGACCACAATGAAGCAGCTTAAGCTTCAGTCCTCAGGAAGCAGTTGCAATGTCAAAGTCTCAAGGTGCCTGCTGGGAGATATTGATGCCTTTGAACTTCAGACTGCCCACTTCTAGTGCCAGGAAGGCAGGAATGGGGAACCTTTCCAGACCAAGGGCCATGTTTTCACTCGGGCAACCTTCCAGGGGCCACCTGCTAGTGGTGTGCAGGCAAAACGTAAGTGGTACTACGGATGGGATGCTTGCCTTTGTACTGGGGGCTGCATTTGAGCCCTGCAAACATCAGAGGTTTCTACTGACACCTCTCCATCTTCAATACAGGCATTATCACAGTTCAAGAATACATTCTAGTCAGACAAAAGCACTTGAAGAGGGCATGGAGCAGGATGAGTGTGGCTTGGGAAGAGGCGATGTGTCTGTGTTATGTACTGAAGTTCTCACCCTGGGCCAGAAGGGGGATACTGTAGATAGTTATGCAAATGAAGGATTGAAAGTGACGTTCAGTGATTGGATAGTTTGTATGCAAATGAAGGATCGAAAGTGTCATTCAGTGATTGGATAGTTTTAGAAAGTTGCAACAGTTACGTTGTTCTGGAGCTCTATATAAGCAGGCTGACTGAGCTCCTCAGTTCAGTTCTGTTCTGGCCTTTGAATAAACAAGCGCTGTTTGAAGAATCGCTGTGTCATCTGATATGTTCGCCCACAACTTAACAGTCTGGGGAGTATCTCAAGAGCCATATGGAAAGTTCTGGACATTCAGCCACTGGTTCTGAGGTTCCCCACTCCTGCTGAAAGGAAAATACTGTTTTCTGAAGCGATGCAAAATGTCTACATCTGTGATGAGCTTAGTTGTACTACACACTGTTGCTTATTATTCCGTCCCGGTTTTAGCATCAAAGCAACTGAGCCATTAAAAAAACAAAACAAAACTCCCAGGTATGTTATTTTAATGCCATCTGCTTCCTTTCAATTTCAATACCGCCATCCTCTCTCTGCTAAAAGAAAATGATGTGTAAGAACAAGAGAGGCAGGAAGGTGGTAGAGATGGAAAATCTTTTCAACGCATATTTTCCCTCTGCAGAAGTTTGTAATAAGGTGTCTGGCGATCACTCCCTGCTGAAAACTCTAACGAATAATGTCGCTATTCATGGAAAGTGAGTTGGAACTGAACAGTAGCAGTTCTGGCAATAGCAGACACCTCGTGAGATCAGGGTCTCTTAACAATCATGCTCTTGTCGGATACTATGGAATTTCTTCAAGCATTTCCATAGACTCGCTGGGCTTCAAAGGCATCTGAAGGTTGTGTAAAAGAAATGAGATGACATAGCCAAACCCCTCCATGGTTTCAGCTGCAGCATCCAGATTATGTCCCACAAGGAGTCAACAAAACATACAGGGACTTGATAAAACAGGAAACTGTCCAAGGTGTGAAAACATTGCTGCTTTGTCATGATGAGTGCACACTGTCAGAGTAAATCCATATGCTGATTGCTTTGGGTTAGTCACTGGAACCCACTGGAAACACAAACACTAGTGTGGAGACCTAACTGGTAATTTTCCAGGGCAATCTTCTGTTCCATGTAGACATTGTTGTTTCTTTGGAGCATTATTCTATTGTTGCATGCCACCCCAATCTCTGTGTGGTGTGGCAATCATTGTGTTTATGCATAAACTAAGTCGTGCTTAGTCCCTAGTAAGTGAACTTCTCATTTACACAGCATATAGCTAAATTATAGAATTTGCTACCACAAGTTGTGTTGACGGTCGCCTACTTGGACGGCCTTAAAAGGGATCTAGATAATGGAGAATAAGGCTACCAATGGCCGCTCGCCATGATGTTTTTAATGTTACCTTCAGAATCAGCGGCATCATGCCTCTGAATATCAGTTACTCAAGAGCAGGAGAGCGCTATTGCCCTCATGTTCTGCTAGTGGGATTCTCATAGGCATATACTTTGCCACTGTGAGAACAGGATGCTTGACTAGACAGGCCTTTGAGCTCTTATTGTGGCCCCATCTGCACTCATAGAGCTACAGTTTCCAAAATGGCTCAACCCCTCTTCCCTGGGAACTCTGGGAATGGTAGCGCTGTGAGGAGGATAGGGGTCTCCTAACAACTGTCAGCATCCTTAAACTATAGTTCACAGGATTATTTAGGGGAAACGATGACTGCTTAAAGTGATATAATGCTGACTAGGCCTGAAGCCATAGCTGTAGCATGGCAGACTTTCACAGAGACACGTTATGCTGTTGACAGAACATGTTTGTTTTTTAAATATAGGTGACACAACAGCTAGGCCCAGCCACACAATATTTCTTCATCTAACTTTGACTAAAGGATGCTTTAACTATCACCAGTGCATTTGCTTTCACAGTGCTGGTGCCCCTTGTGGATAAGGGCACTTTTTATCTACGGTTGAACCATCTTGTTGCAAGTAGTCCTGCTGAGGACTGTTTTATTTGCGTGGAGATTTAAAGAAAAGTGTTGGTGCACACTGTGGCTCTTGGCCATTTAGCCTAGGTCAGCAAGATACCAGAAGTATGAACATAAATGGACAAAAGATTTGCTGAAAACGGTTTTTACATCGGTTCTGGGCGTCACAATTGCTAGCTTGAATGACCCTGTTAGTCACAAAGTGCCACAGACATATCCTCAATATGTTAACTGGCACCAACTAGATCTGATCGTTAATTCTCTAAGAGATGGTGAGAAGGTGTGTTGTGTCCGCAGTTATCACCGTTCCATCTATATCCCTAAGTTTTTTTGGCATGCGGCAGCATTCAGATCAGAGCTGGCAAAGATTCTGTACGTAGCCAACATAAATCAACATAAATCAACAATGAGGACAAACCTTTCCAAGAGGAAAAAAAATTCCTTGCAGTAGCACCTTAAAGACCAACTAAGTTAGTTCTTGGTATGAGCTTTCGTGTGCATGCGGTATCTGAAGAAGTGTGCATGCACACGAAAGCTCATACCAAGAACTAACTTAGTTGGTCTTTAAGGTGCTACTGCAAGGAATTTTTTTTGTTTTGACTATGGCAGACCAACACGGCTACCCATCTGTAACTTTCCAAGAGGATAAAGCAAAGCAGAAGAAACTTCTTCCACTGTTGGTGCCTAATGTCCTCACAAACTTCAGCATGGTGTTACAGACTACTAAGTTTCCCAAACTGCTCTGGCAGTCTTTGGCTGCAAGAAGCACTTACACAGAGGACTATCTTGTTGAACCACACTTTACTGAACTGATTCCAGTGATAAAAGTGAAACACGAGAAATGCCCTTATTTTGAATCATTTCAAAGGCTATGGCTGGCTCAGAGAACTGCCAGGACATTTACTGGCCGACCTCTCAGGAGACACTTGGGGGCTTGCAAAGGCAAAGACTTGAATCAGGGTGATATATTTTAATTTGTCCATTAAATTTGTCCATTAGAGCGCCCAATAACTAACATTCTTTGGGTGGTGAACAGCATACTTTAAAAGTAAAAAAATGTTTTTTTTAAAAACCAACAAAGAAAATTAAAACAAAATAAACGTTCCCAACAACAGTATAAAATATATAACAGTGGTCACAACTGTATATTTAAAGCACTCTTCTTCTACTTTAAAGTCATGACTCCTCCCCACACCCCAAGAATCCCAAGAACTGAAGTTTGTTAAGGCAAATGAGAGTAGTTAGGAGACGCTAACAAACTACAATTCCCGGAAATATTCTGCCAGGGCGGGCATTTTGGCTTGTGAGATGGAATGATCCCTCCTATCTTTCCCCTGCATGCTGTTCTGGGGTTCTCCTGACCCCTCCAGAACCAATTTCAGGGGGCACGTGGTGGGAGGAGAAGGGAGAAAACCCCATTGCACAAAGAGAAGTCCTTGTACAGGGTTTCCACTGATAGGACTCATTGGTTGAATCCTGCCCAATAAAAATAAAAAACAAGTTAACATTTATAAAATTATAAAATGTATCACACTCTAAAACTGGGATGGGAAGCCTGTGGCCCTCCTGATGTTGTTGAACTACAATTCCCATCAGCCCAAGCCATAGCTGTCAACCTCCCCTTTTTTTGCGGGAAATTCCCTTATTCCAGTGCCGTTTCCTGCTGCTTCCCGCTGCTCTCCCGGATTGTTAGATATCCCATAGACTGTCCCCGGGACAGGTGAGGCTGCTGATCCCTTATTTTCAAATCTGAAAGTTGACAGCTATGGCCCAAGCCAGCATAGTCAGTGGCCAGGGACAATAGGAGTTGTAGTCTAACAACATTTGGAGAGGCACACATTCCCTACCCTGTAGAATATATTTTGAATCCCTGTCTCCCATTATCACACTGCCACATTTATATCTAATGAGCAAACATGGGGATTCTCCTATTTCATCCTCACAACAACCTTCTGAGGTAGGCTAAGCTGAAAGTGTCTGGCCCAAGGTCACCTAGTGAGCTTCGTGCCAGAGCAGGGATTTTATTATGGAAGCAGCCACAAATCCGTTCGCATCCAACCGACTGCATTACGCGAAGGAGCAATAATGGAAGAAAACATGTTGACTGCTCTTGACCTAATAGATCTTAAAGCTTGCTTGGATTGAAACACTATCTGTGCTGGCTGTAGAAATTCTGGAAACAAAGTAGGGCTGTTGGCAACATGCTGTTTTGCATTCTAATACACCCAGAAAGCTATTATTTTCTCCTGGCTTCCACAGCTGCATTATGATTGTACTGGATCTGAATTCTAAGGACTCGCTAAAAGGTTTGTTTGCCTTGACGCAGAAGCTTCTAATGTGAAACTCAACCGTTTCCCAGTAGTCCCCAGTTGTTGGTTGTTGGGATCGTCTTTGTTACTGTTTGCTGTTCTGCAAAACCCAACAGAACCTATTATGCTTACAAGTAGAAAAATTACAGATCAGTTGCAATTTTAGCAACTCTATATTCTCTGAATTCAGGGATTCGCTGGGAGCTTTGGGGCTGAGTTTGAAGGCGCTCTCTCCCCTGCCTTGCAATTTCCCATAGATTTTCTTTGAAAAAGAAAACCCGATTCATCTTTCTATCTTTGCCGTGTATAAAGGATAAAAATCTATCACCATTCTTTCTAGTGGAGGCTGCTCTATTTTCCGTCAAACACCCTTGCAAATAAGCCGGCAGATCTTTTGACACAACGCCCGAAGCCAATGCTCATGATAAATCCTTTCCCAGCCTCAGCTTTCTGTAACCTTCCCCATTCCTCACAATGACACACACTTTCTGTCATTCATCTTTTATTACAATTCAATATTGTGCTTGAATATAATTAGTTTGTATGCAGTGTTCCCTTCCCCCCCCCCCCCACTCCTCCTCCTCCTCCTAAAAAGGACAAACTAGTGTTCCTGGGAAGATTTCATCTGGAAATTGACTTCAGTGTTGTAAGCTCCTATATATATTTACACAACAGCAGAGAAAGGTATGGGGGCAGGGGAAAGAAGAAACGTTTTTAACATCATAAACCTCTAGCAAAAATATGTATGTAATAGAATCTGGTACCATGGTTCTACACACATTACAGCTGTCACAGTGACTTACAGCCTTAGTTTAGCTGAAAGAAAATCTATAACCTTAGAAATGCAACAATGTCTGAGTCACAGTTCAGAGTAATAAATGTTTTTCACAGAATACTGTAATCCATATTTCCAATAGTATCCCAATACAACAAAGGCATTACTACTAGATATCTTTCGATTTCATGGAGAGAAAGCTCTGCAACCGAGCAGGAGACAAAAAAAAAAGGGGGGGGGAGGTGTGTAGGAGCAGGGGGAAAAGGCTTAGGAGAAATGATAAGTGATAAAACATCTCTCTGTGTTCAGAAATATTAGCCACAAAGTGCCTCTGGCATCTGATTTCTGCTTCAGGATCAGATCTTAATCAATGTGACATCATTCTGGGTGGTGAGATATTTATTAAATTTACTTGCTAATAAGGAGGCTGTCACTCTCCAAGGGGGCTTTGCAACTCCAGAAGTCATTTATTTGACTCTGTTTATTCGTTTAAACCAGGCAAACTCGACCCTCCAGATATTTTGGGACTGCAACTCCCATGATCCCTAGCTAGCAGGACCAGTAGTCAGGGATGATGGGAATTGTGGTCCTAAAAAAACTTCTGGAGGGCCGAGTTTGCCTATGCCTGGTTTAAACATTGGTAGGTTTTTTTAAAAAAAGTTTTAGGCATGGTGTTTAGACCTGAAGCACCCCACCGCCCCCAGCCATTGGCATAAAAGTGTGCCATCTATTTCTGAGAAAGGAGCTAGGCAGGGGCTGGAGTATCATTTACAGGGTTTTGTTTAGGGGTTTTCATTGCTCTTTTTATTGCCCCAGCTGTTTAAAATGTTTTCAGTTGTTTTTACTGAAACTGCTGTGTTACTTTTATTGTTGTTAGCCGCTCTGAGCCTGGATTCGGCTGGGGAGGGCGGGATACAAATAAATTATTATTATTATTATTATTTAACTGCTTTTAACTTGTGTGTTTGGGTTTTTTGTTTTAATTAAGGGATGTAGGATGTGCATGGGAAGAGAAAAACTGGGGAGAGCAGGGGTGACCCCAACTGCAGTGATTACGGGCACGGGGAGGTATGGTGTGGGGGCAGACTGGGGAAGAGGCACGTGGCACAGGCAGTTAGTGACTGTGCTGTGTGCCATCCCCTCCTCTAGCCTGGAGAATTGGGGTTGTCCTATCAGCCAGCCCTTGGGTTTGCCACTGCTGTTGGTAAATGCCAGGTCAGCTCCAAGTAAGACCTCCTCCCTTGTTCCTGATCTGATTGTGGATGAGGAGGCCGATCTGGTCTGTAGCTCTGAGAACTGGGTGGGTGAGCAGGGTGGAACTAGTCTCACCCAGATGTGTCCACCTGGGCACTCAGTGCAGCATATGGGAGGGGACTTTGCCTGTTGTCTATAGAGATGGCATCTCTCTCTCCAGGCTCTCTGTCCAGTTGTGAGTGGGGATCTAGAGCGTGTGTTCCTGGTCCTGGGCAATCAGAAGAAATGCATCATCAAAAAAGAGGACAAAGATTTGCCCCTACTAATTTATATATTGTACTGGGCTGCCAGGGCTCACTGGTCCTTTTCAAGTACGACCAAGCTTTCTGCAGCTCATTGCTTTCTCACAAACAAATTTCCTGCAGCTCTACAATTAGCATATTCACAGAGGCAAGAAGAGGATAAAATTGTTGCTCCTCACATTTATTTTTTACCATGTGCAGAAAGGTGGTTTTTTAAAAAATGGTTTACATGCATACATGGAGAATCCAGTGATATCCTCACTCACAGACTGAAGTGGTACAGTGGAGGCATGGTTTAACTACCTCATATGTTATTTGTGTGAAAAAAAGATCTTGGATTTAACTGAGCAGAGTCTTATTGATCTGGTAGCCCTAAAACTGTGAGTTAACACAGATTTAAGAGCTCTGGCTTAATTAGGTTATAGATCAGGCTTTCTTTCTTTTCACATATAAGTGAGTCCTATTGTGATGAAGATTGCTGCGTTGGTCATGGCATGCAACACCAGCTCATTGCCATTGTCACCACTGTCTTTTCGCTTCTCCTTTCTTTCTGGGCCCAAGTTGCACCACCATGCGGAGGAAAGTGGAGGTTGCTTCTGCTTCCCACCCTCTCGTCTCTGCTTACACATTTGGAGAAGTCAGGTGGCTAAGCAGTGACAGCAGGTAAGAGCAGTTGCAGGTTGGCTCCCTCATCTGCAGTGGGCTTCTGGCAGTTGCCCAACAATACCGTTCCTTGACGCCAGCTCTGATGTGTGTGAAGTTTGATTCTCTAGACCCCTTTGTGCACCTGCAGTTCATTCAGTTTATGTCCAGAAGGCTGGTTCCATACTCCCCTTCCTTGACATGCTCAAACCCCAAAAGGAGCTGGATTCTCCTTTTTCTCCAGCTCTAACTAGCAGCTCCTCTTGGCTTCTCAACCCTGTTCCCCTGTTTCTAAACTATGTTTCTTGTTTTTTCCATTCAGGGTGAGTTAGGACACCTTTGCAAAAGTATCAGCCAGTGACTTTCTACAAAAGAACTCAGAAAACCCATAATTGGGAAGGATCCCAAGGCCCCATCCATAGACCTTCCAAGTGTCCCTATTTTTCAGGGATGTCCCTGATTTAGAGAAGCTGTCTTGGTTTCTGATTTGATCTTAGAATGTCCCACTTTTCCTTAGGGTGTCCCTATTTTCATCAGAGAAATGTTGGAGGGTATGCATCCATAGCAGAACCTGTTCTTGTAGCCAAGTAGGTCCTGAACCGCACCTCCTCACCTGATGCAACCACTCAGCCAGCAAACAATACCATACCCTCCTATGAAAATAGGGGCATCCTACAATAATAATAACAATAAATACCCCACCTATCTGACTGGGTTGCCCCAGCCACTCTGGGTGGCTTCCAACATATATATATATATATATATATATTTGCTTTCGTAGATTTTCACGGGTACAGGAATGCAGGTTTTGGTGTCCTCGGGTGTCTTCCCGTGTAAAAGTTGGGGTGTCTAGGCGACGTTTCGACGAGGTCTCACTCGTCATCTTCAGGCTGGTGCTTTCGGCTTCTTGTTACTGGAACAGAGCAGGATCTCAGTGTTTGAGTTCCTATAAATACTGTTGAGGAGGTGTGGTGTATAGCCTCCAATGTTCTGGGCAGAGAGGAAGTTCCCAGGCTAGTGTGCCTTTTCTTCTTTTGTTCCTTAATTGCTTGAGGGATATCTTGAGTGATTTCTTGAGTGATATCCTGAGTACCACTTAGGTGGGTCATTAGGTGTGGATTAGTTGCTAAAGCCTTTGTGTCTTGACCTCTTGAACTTTGTGAAGAGTTTTTCTGAGAAGATGGCTGTACTGCACTTAGTTGTGCTCTGGCTTGGCTTCGTGTATAGGGGCGAGCTGTGGTTTTGTGGCCTGTGCCAGCCAGATCTGTGTAGGGATTGCAGGGGGGTGCAGCATCCGGAGGTGCCACCATGGTTTGGTTACTGGATGGTGTCTGTAATTTATCTGTGGAGAGGGTCTGGGTTTGGGTCTGGTGTGGTTGATTGGTGATGGCGTTCTGTGTGCCTCTGGATCTGGTGTCAGTTTTTGTGGGGAGGGCTAATTTCCAGATGTCTGGCAAGCGGGATGTGTCGTCACGCTTGTTCATGTTGTGAGGGTGTTTCTCTATCTCGATGGCTTCCATGATTATTCTCTTGTGGTGATGTTCCATGTTAGAGAGCAATTTGGAATCTGCAAAATTAATTTCGTGTCCTGTTTCTTTCATGTGTTGGAAAAGAGAGGAAGTTTTTTCTTCTTTTTTGACGGCATTCTTGTGTTCTGCGATACGTGCATTTATTCGTCTGTTTGTTTGTCCAATGTACGTGGCTGGGCAGACTTTGCAGGGTATTTCATAGACCCCTTGGTTTTCCAACTGGATTTTATCCTTGGGGTTTCTGAGGATATTGGCTATTTTTTGGTTGGCGCAAAAGGCTGTTTTGATATTGTGTTTATGGAGGATTTTGCTAATTTTATCTGTAGTGCCCTTGATATAAGGAAGGAGGGCCATGCCATTGTTTTCTTCTGTGTCTTGGTTTTTGGGGGGTGTTTCTTTTTGGATTAGCTTCGTAACCCTGTTTTGCTGGTATCCATTGGCAATTAACACATTTGAGAGATTCTGTAACTCAGTTGTCAAGTGGTCTTTGTCAGCCAGGCGTTTGGTTCTGGAGATGAGAGTCTTGGCTACGGAGTTTATTTGTGCAGGGTGGTGGTGTGATTGTGCATGTAAGTAGCGGTTGGTGTGTGTTTTTTTCCGGTAGATAGTGTGTCCTAGGGAGCCATCAGGTTTTTTGTAGATTAGGACGTCAAGGAAGGGAAGTTGGTTGTTGGCTTCTATTTCCATAGTGAATTGTATTTTGGGGTGTAGGCTGTTGAGATGTGTGAGGAAGCTGTCCAGTTTTTCCTTCCCGTGTGGCCAAATTACAAAGGTGTCGTCAACATATCTGAGCCAAAGTTTGGGTTTGTGTTCTGACTTGTCTAAAGCATTGGTTTCAAAGTGTTCCATGTACAGGTTTGCGATGACCGGTGAGAGGGGTGATCCCATAGGTGCTCCTTCTATCTGTTTGTATCTTTGTCCATTGTGGATGAAGTACGTGTTGGTTAGGCAGTGGTTGGTCAGGTCCAAGATGTATTCGGGGGGATTGTATTTGTTTTGAATGGCTGTCAAGGCTTCATTAATGGGCACTTGTGTGAAGAGAGATACAACATCGAAGCTCACAAGTAGGTCATTGGGATGTAGGTTTTGCTTCTTTATTGTTTCTATGAACTGGAAGGAGTTTGGAACGTGTGAAGAGATGGATTCTGCATAGGGCTGAAGTTGCTTGGCGAGAAATTTAGCGAGATTTTGTAGAGGTGAGCCTATGGAGCTGACTATTGGTCTGAGTGGTGTTCCTTCTTTGTGTATCTTGGGGAGGCCGTAGAGTTTGGGGCATCTGGATGATTTTTCTCTGGGGATGATTCTTAGCTGGATTTCTTCACTGATAGGAGAGGCTTTTATTTTGGATTTGGTGGTTTTTTCCAGATAGGTGGTGGGATCTGTTTTTATAGGTTGGTAGGTAGGGTCTTGGAGTAGATTTGATAGTTTTGCTTGGTAGTCCGATGTGTTCATCACAACAGTGGCATTACCTTTGTCTGCTGGGAGAATGATTATGTTGTTGTCTTTCCTCAGGTTGGTGAGTGCTTTCTGTTCTTCTTTGTGTAAATTGCTTCTGGGTGGTTTGCTGGAGCAGAGGATGTTGGTGACTTCAAGTCTGATTTTATTGGCTTCATCTGGGTTGATTTTGGTTAGGCTAGCTTCGACTCCGCATATGATGTTTTCCGTGGCTGGCACAGGCCACAAAACCACAGCTCGCCCCTATACACGAAGCCAAGCCAGAGCACAACTAAGTGCAGTACAGCCATCTTCTCAGAAAAACTCTTCACAAAGTTCAAGAGGTCAAGACACAAAGGCTTTAGCAACTAATCCACACCTAATGACCCACCTAAGTGGTACTCAGGATATCACTCAAGAAATCACTCAAGATATCCCTCAAGCAATTAAGGAACAAAAGAAGAAAAGGCACACTAGCCTGGGAACTTCCTCTCTGCCCAGAACATTGGAGGCTATACACCACACCTCCTCAACAGTATTTATAGGAACTCAAACACTGAGATCCTGCTCTGTTCCAGTAACAAGAAGCCGAAAGCACCAGCCTGAAGATGACGAGTGAGACCTCGTCGAAACGTCGCCTAGACACCCCAACTTTTACACGGGAAGACACCCGAGGACACCAAAACCTGCATATATATATATATGTTTATATATATATAAAAACATAGTAAAACATAGTAAAACATGAAACATTAAAAAACTTCCCTATACAGGGCTGCCCTCAGATGTCTTCTAAAGGTTGTATAGTTACTTATCTCCTTGGTTCAGGGATCACATAACTCCATACCCTCCAACATTTCTCCAATGAAAATAGGGACACAGAGCCTAGGGCTTGCTGATCGGAAGGTTGGCAGTTCGAATCCCTGCGACAGGGTGAGCTCCCATTGTTCGGTCCCAGATCCTGCCCACCTAGCAGTTCAAAAGCACGTCAAGTGCAAGTAGATAAATAGGTACTGCTCTGGTGGGAAGGTAAACGGAGTTTCTGTGTGTTGCTCTGGTTTGCCAGAAGTGGCTTAGTCATCACGGCATGTACTGCCTTGAAGGAAAATATTATGAAAATGATATACCGGTGGTACATGACCCCAGTCAAGTTAGCTAAGATATATCACCTGTCTGACAATAAATGTTGGAAATGTAAGGAGGCAGAAGGGACATTTTTTCACCTCTGGTGGACCTGCCCAAAAGTGAAGGCCTTCTGGGAAATGATTTATAATGAATTGAAAAAGGTATTTAGATATACCTTCCCTAAGAAACCAGAGGCCTTCCTGCTGGGCATGGTAGACCAGAAAGTGTCAAAGAAGGACAGAACCTTGTTTATGTATGCTAGTACAGCAGCAAGAATACTCATCGCAAAGCATTGGAAGACACAAGATTTACCCACGCTGGAGGAATGGCAGACGCAGTTGATGGACTACATGGAATTAGCTGAAATGACTGGCAGAATCCGAGATTTGGACGAAGAAACAATCGAGGTGGATTGGAAAAAAATTAAAGATTACTTGCAAAAATATTATAAGTTGTATGAATCTTAAGATAGTGCACGATTAGGAAATGCTATGCTTTTGCAATATGTTTAAGTAAACGGTAAAATAAGTGATAAAGGAGAAAAGGAGACAATGTGAATCAAACATATTATGTTTATTTTAAAGGTATTATAACTGAGTTACAATATATTGAATTTGGAGACATAATAATTGAAAGTTACAATAAGGTGTGAAAGAAGGTAACAATTTGCTGACATTGTTAATATAAAGAACGCAGATCTGGAAGGTGTGGGGAAGTCCAACAGGAATTTATGGAAAGTGGAACTATTACATACTTATAATTTTTTTTCGGTAATGTTTTTTGTCAAAAAAATAATAATCTGTTTCTTGTATTGTCTTTTTCTGTACTTCTTGGAATGTATTAAACTATGAAAAGAAACGCAATAAAAAATATTATATAAAAAAAGAAGTGGCTTAGTCATGCTGGCCACATGACCCAGACGCTGTCTGCGAACAACACTGGCTCCCTTGGCCTATAGAGCGAGATGAGTGAACAACCCCCGAGTCGTCCGCTACTGGACCTAATAGTCAGGGGTACCTTTCCCTTTCCCTTTAAGGAAAAGAGGGACATTCCAGGATCAAATCAGAACCAGGATGGCTTCTGTAAATCTGGGACACAGGGACACTTGGAGGGTCTATGGTACCCAACACTGGAACTAGCCAGTGAGCAATCCCACTGATAAAAACATTTAGACTAATTCAAGCAAAGCACTCTTGCTGGCTGGGAGAGCAGAGCAGGTTGGGACCAGGTGATGCAAATGAACCCCTCCCTCTGTAGGACTGCTTCCCTGCATTGGGTGCAACCAATAGAATTTACATTCATTGCTCCACCCGGTTTCATCTCTGAAAGGTTGTCCAGAATGGAATGGGGCCCTTGGGCAGAGAGAGGTTCCTTATCCCTGCTTTATTTTAGGATTCCTGCCTTTTTCGGCAAAATTCTTAATAGTTTGACTTGTGTGATGGAGTGGGATGTCGCCCTGCCAACTCCACTCCGCTCCTCTGCCTGCCAATCTGAATTGCGTAGGTTTCTCCCTAATTGATATTTATGATTTGTCAAAACAGTGTCCTTGTCTATATAACGGTGGTCAAGCCAATGACAGCATGAAGTTGGCTTGAGCTGGGCGCTCGGCTTGGTTTGACTTTGTGCATGATGAAAAACTTGAGCTGAAGCCAAACTCCCAAGACTACTTTGGCAGAGCTTCCTGCTGGTCACACAGAACAAATCTATCAAACTCTATATTTCCTCTCTCAGAAGCACATAATCAGCTTGGTAGCTCGCTAGCATGTGTTCTGGCTCCAAGGCCCTTAATTTGTCTTTGCTTTCAAACTTTCTGGCAAGCCTGTTTGTGTCTATTAATTTTCCGAATCCCTGAAATAAAGGGGGGGGGAGAAGGGGGGGGAGAACAAATTGCATTAAAGTGATTTGTAATCATTTGAGTAACAGTGTGAATGATATGATACCACAGCTGGGCTTCCTGAGAATGAGAAAGACACCGGTGAAGAACTGCATGGGAACAAAATTATTGTGCACTGTCAATACTCCAAACAGCCCAATCCTGTTCCATGTTTATTTGAAAGTAATGCCTACAATGGGACTCAGGCTGTGCAATCCTATACACACTTGGGAGTAAGTCACATTGAACGCAATAGAACTTACTTCTGAGTAGACATGTAGAGGCTTTGTGCTGTGCCTAGCTGCAACTTCAGGGTTCAGAGCACACTTTTTTGAATGTGCAAAATTTACTTCTGCATTAAGCAGCATATAAAAATTATTCTTTTTTCATTCTAAATTGGACATATCAAAGGCATACGATTCTGTTAAGTTTAAAAATACAGCTAGTTTAAAAGGAATTTAAACATCCCAACGGCTGTAGTGTATTAGTATTAGGTTTGTACAGTGTCTTTTACATATTATGGGCTTCTTCAGACTAGTGGGTTTTGGAGCAGGGGGTTACAGAGGCCTCTTATTTAGACACTTGTTAATTGTTTGACATTTGATCAGTTTGTTTTTATGCACTTTGGACCAAAATGGATATACTGTCTCTCAGCTAGAAAAGCATTTGTATAATAAAACAATATTCAAATTATGTCTCACTCTCTTTTTTTGGTGCCTTATTTTGTTTTCCTGTATTGTCATTTTTTTTATTTTATTACGGCTGGGGGCCTTGAGAATTGGAAGTGGTTCCAGCCTCTCTGGGCCTCTGAGAGGTGATGGGAGAATGGTCTGATGGGTCTCATGGGAAAGTAGAACTTGGATAGGATCCAGAGGCACAACAAAGGCTTTAATACCATATACAAAATCTGAAAACATACTATCTAAATATACCTTGCAAAAGGGGTTGTTATGAAGGATTCTTCATATTAGGTTCATACCATTTGTATTTTATCACGTTTTGTCACAGATATTTCCGCAAAATAACTTTTTGACAACTTTTTATACTATGCCCCATATGAGTTACATAGGATCTACTATGGTTGTCTGTGAGGGATTCCCATATGGCAGAGTTAATGCTGCCAGCCTTCATGTCACGTTTGCATACATCTTTGTAACACACCAGGTTTGTCTGCCAACAGGCCTCGTCCCTGAAGCCAACTCCCCACAGATCACATCCTTGGGGATCCTGCCATCTTGCATTCTGTAGACTCATCACCCCTAATACTATTACCATTTCTTCAGGCTGGAAGCACTTGGTGTGCACGACTAACCTCATCATCTCCACTACCCTGAGCTATCAAGTCTGTGTTAATGCACAGTGCTAAAAAAATTCCGCTTCGCATAAATCAGCTTTATTCGCTCCTTTACTTAGTTATCATTCCTATTACTGCTTCATTACATAACTGATTCATAATCATTGGCTTATGAAGAACAGATTGGAAAGAGTGTTGTACTCCCTCATCATTTCATTGTGATTTCATAATTAAAGAACTGTTGGTACCACCGATGATAGGTGCAGCTAACTGGGACCCCCCTGTATACATTACACGCATATACATGGAAATTCATTCTCGTACATCTAGGGCACATTCACGCAATATATTATGTTACCACTTTAAACAGTTATGGCTTCCCCCAAAGAATTCGGGAGCTCTGGTTTGTTAGGGGTGTGAAGAGGGTGGTTAGGAGACCCCTCCCCCCCTCCCCACAGAGCTACAATTGCCAGAATTTATTTTGATTGTTAAATCACTCCGTTCACAATGTTCACAAAATTGCATATATTAAGGGAAAGCGGCGAAAACTGAAGATACGAGCAAGAAAAAGACAAAATGCATTATATTAGAGGGAATCGCTTGCAGAAATGCATATATTGGTCAAAACTGCGTATAAAAATGTGCTTATTTTGAGAAACTTGCACAAAAATGATGAATAATTTTCATGAGGATTTGTTAAAAAAAGGACTTCACAAATTTCTGCAAAATGTAGGGGAACTGAATTTAAGATTATAACAAATGAGAAACTGAGAGAACTGAGACTTATAGATCCTTCCATTTATAGCCCTGTCATTCGTTCATTGATTCATTGATCATTTTATTTGTATACCACCTTTCCATAACTGAAACTAAGCTCAAGGCGGCTTACAACTTGAAAAAACTTACCTAATTACAAAAGTAGTCATAAACAATAAATAAAACACATAAAAAGTGCACAACCAAATTTTAACAAATTTCGCACAAATCATAATAAGATCTAAAAAGTTCTGGGGAAAAGATACCAAAAATTGGTATCAATATCAGCAACAACCTTCCCTTAGCAAACTCCACCAAACATTGTCTCAGTGCAAGAGTCTGTTCATCTGGCCTGGCTCCCTGCACTTTGTACATCCTCCCTGAATTGGATAAGGGAGGGGGAATCTTATCACTTTCCTCAGGCAGCTAAATGTTGTGGGCTACCAAAAAACAAAACACCTCAAGGTCCTTGATTGAAAGAGCTATTTTACACACACACACACACACCCCAGCTCTTGCATCCACCTGGTAGGATTTATTTTAAAAAAATCTATTCCTTTCCCTCTTCATTGAACAGCGCATTTCAGTGACAAAACACAACTTACTTTTGAAAGCTTCCTCGGTTTCAACAGCAGTTTGCCATCGGGTGGGTGGCTTGCTGTTTGAGAAGACGCATGCCCAGTGTACCACTGAGTACATGGAACAAGTCATCCCATTAATATGAATATCAGCTGTATGCCTTTTTAGTTATAATGTCTGCTGGTTTCTTCTACAAGGGAAACCAATGAAAGCATGCAGATATAGCCACAGTTATTTGTAATTTGCGGAACCTTCATTCTAAAGAATGAACTTGCACAGGGAAAAACGCCTCATACATATGCTGTACGGAAGGGCCTTGTGAGGTTTCTGAGAATCATCATGCAATGGTGCGCAAAAGAACAAAACCTCTAAAACCTACTGGGTAGGATACTCACAGCAGATCTATTACGGCTAGTCCCAGCAGCAATAATTTAGGGTTTTAATTTCCTCAGTTGTCCCACAGGCTCCCTATACTCAGCTGAATGATTCTTGCAAAAGTTGGCAGTGCAGAGACTTTTTATGGCTTATCCCACAGGTGTCTTTTGGCAGGAGCCAGGAAGGGAAAGGAGCGGCGAGTAGAAGGAACGGATCGCAATCTTTGCAGTTCTCAGGGTGATTTAACTTGCATCATTCAGAAAGTACATCTTGGTTTTGGCGCAATACTCTTTTGTATTTATAAAAGCGAAGCAGAGCCTTCATTTTCAGAAAGCGAACCTTAAAGCGTAGTGATTGAAGAGGCCACATAATAACTCAGTAAGTAAAGGATTTCAGGTAGAAGGTTCAGGGAAGTCCTTTCTCTGAGACCTTGGAGAGCTGATGTTAGAATAGACTAGCCTATCCCAGCCTTCTGTCCTCCAGATGTTTTAGACCACAGCTGCCACCAAGCATAGTCAATTAACAGGGATAATAACTGTAGTCCTAAATCTGGAGGGCACTAAGTTGAGGAGGCTTGGAATAGATGGTATTGAGGCGTGATGGGCCAGCGTTCTGACAATACCAGGCAGCTTAGAGAGGGCCAAGGATTGACCCATGGAGAAGAAACTCCAAATGAGGAGTAGCTGAAATGATCCTTCAAGCAGCTTTCCTGAAAGTCATACTTCATGCTGTACTTAAGTTTCTGGCTTGCATTTGTCAGTAAATACCCATCTGCTTGTAAAAGCTTCGTACCTGCTGTGAAACGGGTGAGACCCTCTTGGCAAAGACTATGAATGCCCCCCTACATACGAACTAGGAATGCATATAGACTAAAACACACACTCTCCCCTTAATGGGCACAGTTCAAACAGAATTATCCATGCTGGGTGCCATTTTGATGATCCAGGGCCATCTGGTGCAGAAATGTGGAGAAAGAGAGCAGTGCTAATGCGTACCTTGAAGGCTCAGCTACAAAGAGGTTGGCAGCTGGCTTTTGAGGCTCTCTAGGTCCAAGTACACAAACAATCATTAGTATATGGCTGATGGTTTCTTCCAAAGGCAATTCTTTGGAATAACCATGTCTAAATAAGGATGGCTCGAGTTAGGGACATGGTGAGCCTATGCCAAACCACATGCCAGGGCCCCCATAATACTTGGTCAAGTAGTTTTCCGCCAACCTGGTGTTCTCAAGATGTTTTGAACTCCCATCGGCCACAGCCAACATGACTGGGTGAGGCTGCAGTAAAGCAGGTGACATTCTCTCTTAGCATTCATTAACACAAAGGCAGATGGGAATTCAAAAACAGCCCTTAACACTGGCTAAGCCAGGGGTGTCCAATTTTTTTTTAAAGAGGGCAGATTTGATGAAGTGAACATGCATGAGGGCCGACCAAAGGGCTGACCAAAGTTGTTGACCTTTTTTTAGCATTGAAGTTATTGAGCTTTTTTTTAGGATTTTACCCCAGAAAATAAACTGCCACAGGGGCTGGATTAAACCAGCCGGCGGGCCAGATTAGGCCCCCCAAATGGACTTTGGACATGCCTCGGCTAATCTAACAATACTTTACATTTCCTGTACAGGTGACAAATCGTTGTTAACTAGTTGTGAGTCAGCTTTGAACAAGGCAATGAGTCTTACTTACCTAAGGTGGATCTACACTCATGGTTTTTAATGTTAAGGAAGAGTTAAGGGATGGTTTTCATAATGTACTTGGACACATGATGTCCTACATTTAAAGTTCATAATGCATTATTAAAATGTGACACCAGAGGGTGCTGCAGAGCAACCAGCAACAGGCAGTAGGGAAGCAGCGTTTTGACGGAAAAAAACAAAGGTAAGAAACACTTTAAATTACAAGCACGCCTGTGACGTTTTAAAACGATATATCTAAGATCACTCTAATAATGTGATCTACAAAAAAAAATTCACTGCACGCCACTGATTTAAATGGGTCTACTCTGAGTACAGATCTCCTTATAATTAGATGTAAACCAGAGAACCCATTCTTCCATAAAGCAGTACTGCTGAAAAAGGCAAGGAGACAGAAGAATCAGCATTAGCCTCTGTGATCTACAGAACTGTTTGTGCTCGTTTTTGGAAGAGGTGGAAAAGGTGGTTGCTTCTTTGAAGGATTCTTCCTGTGTGTTTCCTCTGTTTCGAGAAGCCTTAAAATACAAAAGAGATTACCCCCCAAATTGCCGCCCAGCGTTGCCTTCCTCTGTAGTATAATTGCAAACCTGGCACCAGGGTGAGTCATGAGAGTGAGGGCTCAAAAGGATGTTTCCGGTGCTCCTGATGCAAGACAACTCAGCCAGAATGCCAAAAGTTTTACTTCAGCATGTGCTGAAACTTCAATAGCACTTCTTGATGCAAAGCTCCTCAAACATAAACACTTTTTGACAAGTGAGTGTGTGGTTATCTATGTGTTTTCCCCAGCTATTATTTTTATGAATATATTCAATGACAAGAACTAGCTTGTTTCCAAGACAACAAGATCCAAACACCAACAATTGCTTGCTTGAAAGGAGGCTCTCCCATCTTTCATTTCTTTGAAGAAACTCACAACTTGATGGACAAAAATGCCAAAAATAATTAGATGGGAAAGTTCTGTAAGCACCATTGGAAACAAATGGTTCTGCTGTAAGGATTTTCTCACCAGAAATCATGAAAATCAAATTAAAGCCTGGAGGAGATCCACACTGTTGAGTATTGGGGCACACACACAAACGCAAACTCTCGCTCACACACAAACACGGTCAGGAGAGAAGTGCAGAATGTTTCTAGCTCATGTAAGAGAATACTAAAAGACCAGAAGCCTTGTGACTTGATGGGTTCTTCTAGTGAAATAATAAGTGGGCAGGGCAATCAAATTTAAAGCAGTATCCCTCAAAGCAAGGTCAAAAACTGCTAGAAATGTTCATTTCATTTTTATTTGCTTTTCCTGTGAGGTATTCTCTCTGGCTATAATTTCCCATTCTTTATGTTGAGATCAAGAGATTTGTGCTGCGCATCATAGGAATCAATTCAGCCACCCTGGCAGCATGCCAATCTTTATTACATTATTTGTTACCCCCAACTTATTGCAGAATAAAATGACTGCTCTACAGGACAAAAAATTAGTTCGTTTTTTCTTCTTTCCTTGACCTTGAGTTCCAAGCACCCACCTTATTTCCCTCAGCACCCACATGCAGATAATGATTGTCTGTGTTTGAGAAAATGAGACATAACTGCGGAGTCTGTGCCAAAGGAAATTATTGATCCTGTGGCGGGCAAACTAACCAGCAGGCTAATTCTTTTCTTTCTTTCTTTCTTTCTTTCTTTGCAATAGCAGTGCTTTTTCTTTGTAAAGCAAACTGAGATGAAGCCTGCAAGGCCAAGTTGTTAGCAAAAATATGGGAACCAGCATGCAGAATCTTTGCAGAATTGGGACTAAGCAGGGTTGCTTCTGTTCTTTAGTGCAGCTGAGGCATTGCTTTTCTGCAATTAGCAGGATGTGGAATTAAAATGGAGGTTCCACAGAAGCTTTTACTTTGGTTCTATATTATTCAGCAATGGCCCTTCCCATAGTCAAAGGCCTATAAAGCTCAATGTTCATTCTTAGCAAAATTAATTGAAAGTTTCTTGCTTGAAGCAGTTTGTCCATTCTGTTGCTTCCTGATGAGAGTGGATGGTGGATTGACCATTGAATCATCTCTTTCAGTTACATCATTGTCATTTTCTGTTCCCGTGAGAATAAGAGAGGCATTGCTTACTGATTACCCCTTCCTGTTGTTATTATTGCTTCTTTTCATTTTTTAAAATAGCAGAATAAAACTATTTAGCTATAAAAATGAAAAGATAAAAATCAGTAATGAGGGCAAGCCACTAATGATATTCTCCATTCCTTTAGGCACAAACTGATGCTGGGGCAATAAGAGAGGCTATTCAAGAAGTCTGTTTACCTTAAATGATCAGGCAGCGTTGTGGCCTGGTCAAGGCCCCATGTCAGTGATCTGGAGGCCGGCTGGGGAGGACTGCAAGTCTGCCTGCAGAGTGGCCAATGGCAGGCAGGCCTGGGTCCTCAAGAGGCAATAAAATGAGTTACACCTGCACACAGGATGTGTTTAATTAAAGGTAAAGGAGTGCTCAAAAACAGCCACAAATCAGATCTGGGAAAAAAACATAGGACAAGATAGAAGACTCTGGAATGTGGGCAGCTGAGAATAATGTTATGCAATATGTTCCCTAAAAAAAATGATTGAACCAAGGACAACAATTTCAGAGACAAGGTCATATGTGGAAACCACTTAGAATTATGTCTGGGCAGGAAACCCAGTGTCAGATCAGGAAAGGAATGGCCATAGGTGCTGGCCAAGTGGTTGTAAAAGATTAGAGCATAATTGGGGGATAATGTTATCCCTGTGAAGTAGTGAGATCCTCCCTTCTTAACCCTTTTTCATGGGATTCTGGGAGTAAATGAGAACAGGCCATGACTCAGATCACTTGGGCTAGTTGAAATTCATCCTAAGAGTGGGACAACAGGGATGAGAATAAAGCATGGCTACCAACAAGAACATAAGAATGTAAGAACACAAGACAAACCTGCTAAATCAGGCCAATGTCCCATCTAGTCTAGCATCCTGCTCTTATCCTGACCTGTGGGAAGCCTGCAAGCTGGACATGAGTGCCACAATACTCTGCCCACCTGTGATTTATAGCAAGTAGTATTCAAAGAAATAATAATAATAATAATAATAATAATAATAATAATAATAATAATAATAATAATATTCTGCCCACCTGACTGGGTTGCCCCAGCCACTTCCAACAAATAAAAAAGCACAATAAAACATCAAACATTACAAACTTCCCTATACATGGCTGCCTTCCAATGTCTTCTAAAAGGCCTCTGGCAGTGGAGGTATAACATAGCCATTGTGGATAGCAGTCATTGATAGCCTTGTTGTTGTTTAGTCATTTAGTCGTGTCCGACTCTTCATGACCCCATGGACCAGGGCACACCAGGCACTTCTTTCTTCCACTGCCTCCCGCAGCTTGGTCACTCATGTTGGTAGCTTTGAGAACACTGTCCAACCATCTCGTCCTCTGTCGTTCCCTTCTCCTTGTGCCCTCCATCTTTCCCAACATCAGGGTCTTTTCCAGGGAGTCTTCTCTTCTCATGAGGTGGCCAAAGTATTGGAGCCTCAGCTTTAGGATCTGTCCTTCCAGTGAGCACTCAGGGCTGATTTCCTTCAGAATGGATAGGTCTGATCTTCTTGCAGTCCATGGGACTCCCAAGAGTCTCTTCCAGCACCAGAATTCAAAAGCATCAATTCTTCGGCGATCAGCCTTCTTTATGGTTCAGCTCTCACTTCTATACCTTATCCTCCATTAATTTGCCTAATCCTTGTTTAAAGCCATTCAAATCGGTGGCTCTTTTGAGAAGCCACAATTTAACAAGCCTTTGGAAGCTAAGTATCTTTAGCCCTATTTACATACTTCCATAGTATTAATATGCAATTGAAAATGCCATAATGTACACAGATGGGCAAGAATCACATATGCTGGCTAAGGAACTATTGGATATTTACAAGAAGGGAATGTGCTCTCTTATACAAATAAATCATTCCTGCAGAGAAAAGTTTGAATTGGTGTCACTCCACTATAGTACTTTCTATTGTGGCTATAAAGGGACCAAGAGGCAAGAATGCCAGCCTAGGGAATGCAGTATATAGCATAAGCTATGATACAACAGACATTCTACAAACTGATGGATTGGACATTCTTCCCATTACAGTCAAGGGCAAAACTTCCATTGATCCCCGCGTGTATGTTAAGGAGAGAAGATGTGAGTTTGTGACATTTATGTGTTTTTCATCCATTCATTTTGTGCCTTTGAATGTTCAGGGGCTTCCTTGTAGTTTAGAATCTTCTATGGTCCACCTGATGAGAAGCAACTTGGATTATTATTTTTTTAAGGCTTTGATACTCATGTGTTTCAGCAGCTGGATAACAAAGGGCATTCTGTTATTAAAAGGCAAGTATATAGGCATGCGCCTGTGGATGGATGTGGAGTTGTACACCTCAGATCAATGTGTGCAAACAAAAAAAGGATCAAACTTGGTTCTTCAGGGTATAAGGAAAACTTGTCCATTTCTCCTCACACCCCTATTCCCATGTAGAGAGATTTTATGTTACTTGTTTGTTGCTATAAAGAAGCTTTGGCTAATATTTATTTTATCAGCATTTATACAGCATGCCTCCCCCGGTTACAGATCTCTAGATTCTCTAAGATCTTCTGAGGAGACCCTGCAAGTTACTGCAAAACTACTGGATTGTCACTTGGTGACAAGATGGAAGCTGACCTTCTTTGTGAGTTCCCTTCTGGATTCCCCTCACATTATTTGTGAGGCAGAGACATTAATGACCTTTAAACACCTCTTTAAAAATTAGATGTTCACTCAAACCTAGGGATGCTGGAGAATTCCAATGAAAATAGAAACAGGAGCAGAAATGAGCTGGCAGGAGAAACCAGATACCTAGTTTTCATTTAAAAAGGGAGACCAACTTACTTAACATTTGATATAAAGCAACAATAAGCAGGCATCTTTTCTCATATTTTGTGTGAGAAGAGTCTGCTCTCCTCTCTTACTGTTTTACTTTGCTCTAGCCTGGAAAGACTCCTACAGGTGCCCATACAAGTGACTGCTCTGGAGACATAAACAAAGACAAATAAACAAAACACCATACGAAAGTATATGGGACGATGGCAACTGAGGGATGAACTAGCCATGCATGCTAAAAACATGCCTTTCTGAGTCAGTTGCATGCACACCACACATTTAAAACACATTTAAAGTACACACCTTCCTCAAAAGAATTCTGGGAACTGTTGTATACCCCTCAGAGTGCTACAGTTTCCAACACCTTTCATAAACTGCAATTCTTTGGGGGGAAGAAAGGAGGGCACTGCGTTTTAAGAGAAAGTGCTGCTGGGTTGGTACTGTTCCAAGATTAGCAAAGATTTTATATCTACAGTAAAATTAGGGAAGTGCCTCTGAAATCATTTGTTCTTGACTGGATTTGATGGAATATTATCTTTTAACAATCCAAGGTCATCAGCTTGTTTCTGTTTATCTTTTTTGCTGGTGGAATAACTTTGGAAAAGTGGCCATGTTTGCACTGAAAAATATTTGTACAATTCAGCTAGTGCCAGGCTCATTTCCATAGTAATCATATATTATCCTTTTTTCAGCAAAAGGCTGTCCGCCAATGAGTATTTATTTAAAATACACGCTAAATACAATTTCTCTATACTGGCAGCAGCCCAACCCATACCTTTGTATATTTATGTACCACTCAAGTCAAGGGGATTTAGTCACCCATGACTGTGGGCTGAATTAGCGATTGTCTTTAAAGGAGATTACGTGCAGGACAGGAGACAAGGTGGCAAAACATTGCTGATAAATGCTAGATATCTCGGTTCTCTCACACTTGTTAAAGCTGCACTGTATATTGAAATACATTTAGATTCAGACGAGTGTCTTCGATCTGGTGAGCACATCACATCGCTAAATCAATCATAAAACCATAGAAGCCAAGAAAGGATAGGTACATCCTACTTTTAAAAAAAAACAGGATTCCACCTGGATTAGCCAGCCCCACATCAATCGATGCAGTGGCAGCTGGTGTGGTGAGGCAGAGCTATGGAGATGCCTCCAGATACTGGCATTGCTACTGTTTAATTGTAGGGGGCTGAAGGAGGTTGCCAATGAGAAGATGTGTGATGGAGCCAATCTGGCAGTCCTGCTGGTGCATCTTCATAGTCCTAACCTTGCCACCACTTTCTCCACCCCAGCTTTGTCCAGGTAAGCTGCAGAAACATTGGTGATTGTAGGTGTCTCTAGGACAGTGTTTCCCAACCTTGGGCCTCCAGCTGTTTTTGAACTACAATTCCCATCATCCCTGACCACTGGTCTTGCTAGCTAGGGATGATGGGAGTTGTAGTCCAAAAACAGCTGGAGGCCCAAGGTTGGGAAACACTGCTCTAGGACACTGTTCCACCCCACTGGTCACTTCTGGGTGGCACATTGTGGGGTTTTCTTGTCATCCAACATCTTGTCATATAACACTGGTCCTGAAAGACCTACATTGGCTCCCAGTATGTTTCTGAGCACAATTCAAAGTGTTGGTGCTGACCTTTAAAGCCCTAAACAGCCTCCACCCCCATCGTTCAGCTCCGAGGGCATTCTGATGGTTTGCTCACTGTGAGAAGTGAGGTTACAGGGAACCAGGCAGAGGGCCTTCTTGGTAGTGGCACCCGCCCTGTGGAATGCCCTCCCATCAGATGTTAAGGAAATAAATGCCTATCTGACTTTTTGAATACATCTGAAGGCAGCCCTGTTCAGGGAAGTTTTTAATGTTTGATAATGTTTTTAATATTCTGTTGGGTGCCGCCCAGAGTGGCTGGGGAAACCCAGCCAGATGGGCAGGGTATAAATATATTAATAATAATAATAATAATAATAATAATAATAATAATAATAATAATAATAATATTTACCATCATCATTATCTGTGGATGAGAACAGGACGCATAACTAGATCCATTGTCATGATTACATACTGAAGGTCAAAACAAGATTGCAGTGGCGGAAATCTACCATCTTCCAGTTTAGACGATTTGTCCACTTTGCACAATATTGCCTACTCTGATTGGCAGCTGCTCTCCAGGTGTGAGGCAGAGGTCTTTCTCACCATTTGCTATCTGATCCTATTAATTGGGGAGGCCAGGGGTTTAACCTGTGAGCTTTTGCATGCAGAGTACACGCTCCGTTACAGAGCTATGGCCCTCAGCCACACTTGTCAGCATAGATGCTGTCACAGCCAAGAGAATTTAGGAACAGCCCTCACTTCACTGCAAAGAGAACTTAGGAACTGGGCTCTTTATTATTGTTTACCTATAATTAAAAATCCCGCCAACCTAGCAGTTTGAAAGCACGTCAAAGTGCAAGTAGATAAATAGGTACCACTCTGGCAGGAAGGTAAACGGCGTTTCCATGCGCTGCTCTGGTTCGCCAGAAGCGGCTTAGTCATGCTGGCCACATGATCCGAAAGCTGTACGCCGGCTCCCTCGGCCAATAAAGCGAGATGAGCACCGCAACCCCAGAGTCGGCCACGACTGGACCTAATGGTCAGGGGTCCCTTTACCTTTACCTTTATAATTAAAAAGCAGGCCATGATGAGACACTAAACAGCATTCTCTGTAGGTAGGTTAATGGGGCTTTGGGGGAGGTGTTTGGGGGCTCTAACGTAAGGAGGTTTGAGTCTACCAATACAAATACATAGCATGCCCAACCTAGAGCACTCTTTAGTATAGGAATGGAAAACCAGTGTTGCTTCAGATGTTGCTGTACTGCAACTCCCGTCATTCGTGACCGCTGGCCATGCTGGCTGAGGCTGATGGGAGTTGGAGTCTAACACCATCCACAGGCCCACAGGTTCCCCATTCCTTCTTTAATGTTCTATAATACACATTTGCAATAGCTAGACACCACAGATATACACAAAAAACACAGTGGAAGAAGGTGATCTTTTTCATTTCCACGCCTGCAATTTTCTCTTTTACTGCTTCAAGAATCTTGTACGGAGAATCCGACGGAACCAGGATTGTGGAGCTTAGCAGAAGTGAGGGCAGTTGCTTTTTCTGAGTTGTGTCCAAATGTATTGCTTTCAGCTAACTCTGCCACAGTTAATACCTACTGTTTTTAATGGGTAGTGAAGTGCGCAAGGGTGTGTGTATAGGGAGGAGAAAGTCAGAGGAGCGATCAGTTCTTTGCTTTGTGATAAATTTAACATGCCTGTGAGAAAGCACTTGTACAAATGCCTTTTATGAACAACAGTTTCCATCCATTTAATAATGACCTCGCTTTTCTCATGAGAATAGCACAATTATCAATCTGTCACTACATTTTGTGGTAGGGCAAGATAGCACTTCCTGTTAGGCTTAATCGTTTCTCCCATCTGTGGAACGCTAGTCTCTCCGGAAGACACCTGCTTTCTCAAATGTTATTTTTAAGGATCAGATCCATTTCAGTTGATTGTGTGAGAGGCTTTATGGAACTGGTTTCGGTTTAGGAAAAAGGAGGGTGAAAAGAAGGCTTCCTATCAGGCACATGAGTTCATAAAAACAACCACTAATTTAAAACTGAAAGGAATGTGGTCACACACATCAGACTCATGCAGACAACTGCATTAAGCATTTATAAGAAACATAATTGATTTAACATCTTCTCTCTCTTTTTAACAGAACAAAACCTGACTCTTTCATTCCTAAAGATCTTAAGCACAGGCTTGTGACAGAGTAAACATTCAATTTGTGCAATTGCACTCATGATTTCTATCACATTCATCTTTACTATTTTCGGAAATGCATGTGTTTATAAACAGCTCTATAAATTATTATATATTTACACCTCAGTGTTGATGTCTGTATAACTTTCTATAGCTCTCAGCTTTAGCTTTAAATAAAAGCTACCGTAAATTTTCCCACTCACAACCACCATACAATATGCCTTCATGCAGATAATATCACATAAGAGAAAGTTTTTCAGAGATACCAGTTGGCTTCACTTTCACTTATGATGATGGTAGAGGGAAGTGCCATTGCAATCAAGGGAATTGCTACAAGTTTCAACTGTTTTTGTTCAGTCTACATATTATATTTTTGGACTTTTGTCAAGTGTAGAGTCAAAACTCTCTGGAAAAAACAGAAAGGAATGTACTTAGATATTTTCAATAAATTGCAGATACTACCTCCAGATTCAGTGCTGTTATCAAGTTGGAATATAATTTGGTTCTTACCAGCAACATTGTTGTTTAGTCGTTTAGTCGTGTCTGACTCTTCATGACCCCATGGACCAGAGCACACCAGGCACGCCTGTCTTCCACTGCCTCCCACAGTTTGGTCAAACTCATGTTGGTAGCTTCAAGAACACTGTCCAACCATCTCGTCCTCTGTCGTCCCCTTCTCCTTGTGCCCTCAATCTTTCCCAGCATCAGGGTCTTTTCCAGGGAGTCTTCGGTTATGCTTAAAATTCCAACCAGCAACATTAAAAGCCCTTAAGAATCTTGAAGCTCCATTTGGCAAATTGGGCAGAAGCCACTGGAATTGAGATAAGGTTGCTATCAAAGAGGGAGGCCTACCAATGAGAATCACACTCACACTGCCAGAAGGTACACCAGTGGAAAACTGAGTCCCTACACATTTTGTCAGCTGGGGGCAATTGCGGGGCATCAGTGGGGCATTGAGGGAGGCCATGAACCCATAGGTTCCTAAGCCCCCTCAATTTCCATCATGCATCTCCCAGTGGGCCCCAAACTATGCCAACCCTCCTTTTGACATGTGAAATTATTGATCCACCTTTCCTTGGATAGAAGACCTCTGCCCACTATTACAACTTGCTTTTGAAAATGCCTCCGATTACAATAATAGATTGCCATATGATATGTGGGAGAAGCTTTTCCAGAAACACAATTCCAAAGTCCCATTAGCTATGGACCATTTTCTTGGTCTTTAAAAGTCTAGATTCCCAACCTAAAACATGTGCATTGGTTTTTGTGCTAGCGTTGCCAGTATTTCTTCAGCGCTAATATAACTGCTGATGTGTTGCATCCTGAACACTTATGTGCAGATACAGGAAATCTTAGGATAAGTTTTTAAGAGCTGTGTGAACCTGATTATAAGATAATGATTTAATCAGTTTATTCTTCATCTCATATAGACAGCCCTTAACCCTCATCAGAGATAAAGCAATCAAAAAAGAGGTTTTTTTTGTCTTAATCACACTAATCATTGCCTTGGTTCAGTTAAGCAGTTTCTGACTCTGTGGCACTATGGGAAAGTATCTGATTTCTTGAGACAATGAAAAAATGCATTATCTGATCTATCAGATTTGCTCTTTTCAAAACACTGCCATCCTTTGAAATTCAAGCCTTTCCGAATTTTGCAGTACTTTTCTCCAAGCAATTTTTATAAAGGTGCATATAAAGGTAAAAGTGTGCCTAAAAATATGGTGAAAATAACATATGGACATGAGAATAAATTTCTTGCAAAAATGAATATATTAGTCAAAACTGTGTTTATTCAGAGACATTCACACCAAAATGCTGAAAATTTTTCATGAGGATCTTTCTTTTAAAAGCTGCAAATCGGCGCAAAAATGCAGAGAACTCAAAGAGTGTAAAAATAAAAAACGACACCTTTCCTAGTGCAGACACACAGTGATGAATAGATTTCTTACCCACTAGGTGGGCTACAATCTAAAAACAAGTTTTAACAAATTATGATCAAGAGAATAGGGTGGGTCCAGGGAGCTCACATGCTTCTCCCTTTCCCCATCTTATCCTCTCAACAACCCTGCCAGATAGGTTAGCCTGAGAGACAATGACTGACCCAAGTGAGCCTCATGGCTGCATAGGGATCGGAACCCTGGACTGCCAGCTCCTAGTGCAACTCTGTAACCACTGGATGTTTAAGTGTGTTCCCCAAGATGTATGTTTCCTTGCGGCAGCAGTGTTACTGTGTGTTGTGTCTGTAATAATTGCTTTAGTCTTCCTGCCACAAGGCTTCCATGTTGTGACTTTTTGAATTATCACAGAGTTTATTTTAGAAATCACATTCGGAGCCTTGGATTTGATGATAGCACATAAACACTTTGCTGTAAATTGAGATTTATTGCATCAGATTTCATTACCAGTCATCGGCTTCCAGTCCAATATCCTCTCTTCTTTTGAGGATTAGGGCCGGCCTTATAGTAACAACGTTGTTAGGAAGAGCGATGTGAGATTAAGAGTGGGGGGACTCCATTGATCTAAGTGTTTCTGTGCAAAGGAGCCCTAAATATTCCTTAATAAGTGGTAGCTCAACTTGGCTTTGTACATAATGGCTCTGTACAGAAGCATTTGAATTATGCTCCCTTGCGCAAGTTTTTTTTTTTTAAAGGCAGAGTGAGATTGATATCAGATTTCTTGCCATTTATTTATTCCTCTGGTACGTGAATAAGGTACTAATCTTGTGTGTGTGCCTTCCTTAGCTGTATACATTATGTGTAAATAGAACATGATACATCAAATCAGTTTATAAAGCTTGCTTCCTATGGCTTGACCCATAAGTCAAATATAAGCATCTCGTTGGCTCGGCCTGCGCATCCCTTTTTAGCGGTCCCATTCACTGTGTTGTCATAGAAAACGGATATGCTGTTCCATCTCACCCTGCCATAGATCCTTACCCTTCCACATTTAGAGTTGTCGTTTTCTGGGGAATCATAGAGATTTGCCAGTTATGCCTTGCACTACCTGTCCATTAACAACAACATGACTTGGATCTCTGTTCAGAGAACTGCACTGGTTGTCGGTGTGTTATTGGGCCAAGTTCAAGGTCTTACCATTAGTACAGAAAGTCCTTAACAGCTTGGGAACCGTTTGCTCGATTGCCTTACCACATATATGCCCACTTGATTGCTTTGATCTGTGGAACTGGCAACTTCATAATTGTCATTCTGTACTTGTAAGGAATCTTTCGGTGTGGCAACACCTACACTCTGAAACTCCTTGCCCACTGACATTGTATTGTTTTCTGCACCTGCTAAAACCCTTTTTTGTTTAGGTGAGCCTACCCAGAAATGTAAAGTTAGCATGTATTTTAATATGTAATTATATTGTATAGTGTGTGTGTGTGTGTGTGTGTGTGTGTGTACACACACACACACACACACACAGTGGTACCTCGGGTTACATACGCTTCAGGTTACATACGCTTCAGGTTACACACTCCGCTAACCCAGAAATAGTGCTTCAGGTTAAGAACTTTGCTTCAGGATAAGAACAAAAATTGGGCTCCGGCGGTGCAGCGGTAGCAGGAGGCCCCATTAGCTAAAGTGGTGCTTCAGGTTAAGAACAGTTTCAGGTTAAGTACGGACCTCCGGAACGAATTAAGTACTTAACCCGAGGTACCACTGTATATTTAGGTCATTTTGCTTTTGACCTCTGACTTTTATAGATAATTTTAATATGTCTGTAATGCAACAGTGCCTGGAGACAGGCAGTCAGGTTGTGTATCCATAGCAGAGACCAGAGGAGGAAGGACAGCCAGGAGGATCACAGTGAGAAGAAACACCATGGCACATCTACAGCAGCAGCACAACTGGAAGCCTTCATCTGCCCCAGCTGCAACAAAACATGCCTTTCCCGTCTCAGTCTCCACAGCCACAGCAAGCGCTGCAACCTTCCAACAGTTTGACTTCACCCCACAAAGGCACACGTCCCCATTGTCTCCCGAAACAGACGAATGCCAACAATCTTTTATGTAAGCCGCTTACAGGTGTTTATGATTAAGTGGTATATCAGTTATTTCTTGTAAACTGCCTCGAGCTTTTACTAAAATCAAGTGGCATATAAATGTTGGTCAGTAAATAACCAAAACAACCAAATTATTTAATAAAAATAAAATGTAGGCCAGATTGCTCAACTGCAAATGGCTAGGACGTAAACAACATCATCCTTAATGACTGTTGTCCAGTTGGTAAGGGGTTCAAAAGTTCAATTTCAGCCACTCAAGGATCAGTAGCCTTAAATTACCTGGCACTCATTTATATTTCCGCTCCTGATGTACCAGCTTTATGTGAAAGCCAAGGAAGGATTTGTCCATATTGTGTACGCCACCATTTCCGGTGCCTCTCTTGCAGCTTTTATCCGAAATATGTATACATTGTTTTCTTTTACATGTGCAGAACGAAATCCCAATCAAACTAAAAAATAAATAAAAAATGGAGCATGACCTTCAGGAGAGACTTCCTATCCCAGCAAGCTCCACTTAAAGCTGTTGCTGCTGCTTTTCCTGGCTACGGACACAGAGAGAGGTAGAGATGAGCAATCAGCTTGTTTATGGCAAGTTTTAGTGCTTCAGAGCTATAATAAAAGAGGTTTTGGCAGAAGCAGCTTGGATCTGATGTGCGCGTCAACGTGTCTGCTTGGTTGTGCTCCATAAAGCCCAGGCTCTTGTTGACAAGAATTAGCAGCTTCCCAAGGCTTCTGCTGATTTTGAGGAATCAACCCCTCGCAGCTCTGTGCCACTCGGCACACGTAGCTCCTCCTTTGCCTGCTCTTTGCAAAATGACTGTTCCCTACGTGCCGTTGAGCACTTGGATTAAACACCTGCACTAAACAATTGGCAGAACCCAACGAGCTTGTTAGAGGCTCCATATCCTGTGCGGGAATCACTTCAAATGAAATTAATGATTCCTCTCTGCACGCAAGACTTTTTCTCCAAGATTCCCTCCCCCCCCCTTTTCCTTTCTCGGTGGCAATTAATCTGAACTGATCTGCATAACACAATACGCCGCTGCACATCTGCACTCCAGAAACTTTATGACTTTCAAACCTTTGACACCTGCACTCAGTGTGCCAGCAAGAGCCCAGTAGTCCATAGCAATCATGTAGTACAGACCAATTTGCTAGAGCGATAAGAAATCCTGCTTTGTAAAAGGCCTGTGTGCAAACAAAATCCAATTGCCTCTCTCGGCTGGCCACACACCGTTCCATCAGCACCCAGGAAACACTTATGGCTCCACTTATTCCAGGGTGCCATTTAGAGAGACACAGATGTTATTCTCGGCTCTAGTTTGAACCAGATATGGCCATTCTTCAGGAATCTCTGTCTATTATAAAAGCAACAACAACAAAATGCAGCATTTAAACTAACATGGGCAGGTAGAACCTGTGCCTTATTAGTTTTCTGCAAAGCTGGCAGCCACTCATTGTATATTAGAATGAAAGCTGAGGAAATTAGAAAGGTTTGCTTTCTGGCCACAAGTATGAACTAACTGATTAGGTTAATTAGATTTATTATTGTTTATTGAATTTATATCCTGCCCTGGGCTCCTTTGGGAGGAAGGGTGGGATATAAATGCAGTAACTAATAAATGATAATAAATGCTCTTAAAATACACTTCTTGTTGCATTTTTATAGTTTCAAGAGCAGTGAATTGTAAACACACACACACAGACACACACACACACACACAAACTTATGCAGAAGAACAGAAACTCATTCACAGAGAATCATTCTTTGATATACATGAAAGTCCCGCTATCAGAATGCTCGTTAATCCAAAATCTCAGTTACCTGAACACACTACACTACACAAATGGCAGATTCAGATATCTAAGTGGAGTTTGCCCACTTTCTTACTGGTTGTGAAATGCTGCTCAGCAGAAACCATGGAGGGAGTGAGAGATATCGGTCAAATCGGGAAGCGGGAGAGAATCAGACAAATCAGATTTTCCTTTGTTTGGCTTTTGCTGATTGGCTGCAACAGTTTCAGGCAGACACTATGGAGAGAGAGAGAGAGAGGTAGAATGGACAAATCACACACTAGAAATGGTTCCATAGGAAATAATGGCAATCACCAGCTCCCTATCTGAATGCTCACCTAACAATCAATTTCATTGGAAAAAGAAAGCAGGATCTCTGTGTATAATATGACATTTGTTTGTTGTATAATTTAATCAATCAATTATGTTAGAACTTCAGTAATACTTATGGCCAGGCATGCTTTTTCAGGATGCTGAGTTTTAATTCTAGTATAAAATGAATGGCTATCAGCTTTCTAAAATGCTGCTGCAGGCTAATAAAGTACAGATTCTTCCTGTCCATGATGGTTTAGATGCTGCTGTTTTGCTCATTAACATACTATTAACATTAACACGGCACTTCTCCGGCCCTGTGCATATTAGTTTACGAGGAATCCTGATCATATTGACTGGAACAAACTTTGACATTGCACTTGGCTCTGGCCTTTAATAACAGAATAATAATAATAATAATAATTTATTATTTATACCCCGCCCAACCCGCTCCCTGTCCCCCAAAAACAGTACTTCAGAAAATCTCATTCATTCCCTTCCAAATAAACATGACAAAATGCAAGTTTGCATTGGCCTTATCCGGTATTATTTAGATATTGATATCCCATATTTAGATATTGATATCCCAATGTGAGCTGCCTCAAGCATATATATATGCATGAGGCAGCTCACATTGAACCTTAAAAGTGACCAGTAAAAATAAAACTTTCCAAACACAACAGATAATGGCATCAGCAAAAAGAAGAGAAAGCAGGAAGAACAAAGTCATCTATTGACAGGACTAAAGGGCTGCTGGTATTATTTTTTTTAAAAAGTCTAATTTTTAAAAGCCCCAGAAGACTGTTGATCTATCACTGTATTTTCTTTTACAAAATTCTATTATGCTGTAATATATATATATATATATATATATATATATATATAATAGAATTGCTTCATAATTTTAAGTTCTTCTTTGATCAAATTATTTCATAACACATCCACTGGAATTCCTGCATGTTTTCAGTAACATCTGCAACAGGTAAAGTTTTAAAGATGTATATCTTATTTAACTATGTTTTTATTTTGTTTTTTACTTTTGCCAATATTTTGCACTATTTTTGCTCAATAAACCTAAAGGTATCTCATCACTTTACCAATCTGAAGCAAGATTAAATAAGAGGCATGTTGAATAGGAAAAGAAGAAGAAGTGGAAGAATGGTATTTTGCAGACAGGAAAGGCCTGTAGATGGTGCTGTGAACTTGTGGGAAAAGCAATGAAGTTATTCATAGCTGTCTTAGTGAATCTTCTGGAACCTGGGTTATTGTTATTATTTTATTTTATTTTATACAGATATTGATGCTGTAAAGAAATATCAGGCACAGCAATGCCTTCAGTAGAGAATAATCTGCTTATTTGAATATTCAAACACGTTTAGGTAAGCATCAAGGTTTTAGACACCACCTCTCCACCCCACTGAAGCGTTCCTTCCTTTCTTTTTGAAAATGTCTGTGTTGCCTTTCAGTATAAATCTCCCAGGATGGCATACATAAAATAATAAAAACAATCAATAGATAGTTCCCCCCCCCCAAAGCAAAACAAAAACATACAGCATATAAATAGCAACAACCAGGGGGGAAGCAGAGCAATACAGTTCAGCAGAATAGATGAAACCATGTTTAAAAGCAACTTATAATATATGTTGGAATGTCTAGGTAAATAAAGCCCTCAATGTGCCAAAATGACCTCAAGATGGTGTCTGGCTAGCTTTCCTGGAGAGGACATTACAGTGTGGTGCATAGCTGTCAACTTTTCCCTTTTCTTGCGAGGAATCCTATTCGGAATAAGGGAATTTCCCTTAAAAAGGGGAAACGTTGACAGCTATGGTGTGGTGTAGTGGTTAGTGTGTTGGAGCAGAACCTGAGAGATTGGGGTTCACATTATTATTCAGGCATGAAGCCCACTGGGTGACCTTGAGCCAGCCACAGCACCAAACTACCTCAGAGGGCTGTTGTGCAGAAAAACTGCACCCCACCTTGGGCCCCTTGGAGGAAAGATGAAATATAAAGGTAACAAATAACTGTGGCACAATGACTGGGAAGAGCCTTTCCTAATCGTCTTCAGTTGGCAGGGGAACCCAGAAAATGGCATCCATTGCTTACTGCAGCAAAGTCTGTGCAGGCCTGTGTCACAGAAGGCATCCTTTCAGATAAATGGGTCCCAAGTTGGTGGCCCTGCCCATGTGCTTCTGGGCAGCCCACCCATGAGGTGGCACCCCTGTGGGCAAACACCACCCTCCGTGTTATGTACTGAAGTTCCCACCCTGGGCCAGCAGGGGGGTACTGTAGATAGTTTTCACTCAGGTCCACATATGCAAATAAGGAATTGAAAGTGACGTTCAGTGATTGGATAGTTACAGAAAATGGTTACTGTTGCTTTCTAGTGGAGCTCTATATAAGCAGGCTGGCTGAACCCTTCAGTTCAGTTCTGTTCTGTTCTGGCCTGTGAATAAACAAGAGCTGTTTGAAGAATCGCTGTGTCGTCTGATATGTTCACTCACAACTTAACACTCCCCACCCCCCTCTGCTAGTGGAGAACTGGCACTAGCAATCATCAAAATCTTCTGAGATTTCACAAAGTGCATGAGATTTGGGTGAGATCTTGCAAGATCTCGTTGGAAGCCACCACGGCACAACCCTGGTAAGGGAGGCTGCGGTGCTGGTGCAGTGCAGTGGGGCAGTGATATATATACTGCCATGGCATGAGATCTCATTGTTGGAAGTGGTTTATACAATCGCAGAACCAAGTGGCAAAGCTTTTTCTGAAAGTGGCAAAGCTTTTTCTGAACCAAGTGGCAAAGCTTTAGCCT